>NC_056744.1:1775209119-1775504119 GCF_019279795.1 Protopterus annectens | reverse complement strand
CAAGCAGAGTCCCTCAGGGATTGGTCTTTGGACCACTTCTTTTTGGCATTTACTTCTCTGAAGTCTAGACCCATGTCTATGGTCTCTGGCTGACTTAATTTGCAGATGACTGCAAATTAGGAGCTGTCAATGGATCCCACACTGACACAAAGGTTCTTCAGGAAGGGCTGAGACAGAAAAATAACTGGTGTCAGAGTGATGGACTAAAACTAAATGCCAAGAAATGTATAATAGTATAATTTGGATATCCACCATAATAGTATCCACCCCTGATAACTATCATATTGACAACACACTCCTTAGAGTTGCCCTAGTAGCCAGGGACTTAGAGACACACATAGACAGTAATTTAGCCTTTGACCATCATGTGTCTGCAGTGGTGAGGAACTCATTTTATGTTGCACAACTTATAAACAAAGATATGGTATCGAGGTCCAAGGAAGTCACTGTTCCACTGCATTCATCAGACCTAGCATTGAGTACACTGCCCCTTTTGGTACATACCTTTTTTATTTTATTTTTATTTATTTATTTAACATTTGTTGACCGGGAAAGTCTGACTAGGTTCCACAGATCCTGTTTTCAGCGGAGGCCCGGGGAGAAATGCTCCAGACGCATGTCTTTAGAATGCATACCTAACTAGGCACATCCAACAAATGGAATGTCCACAGATGTTCCTCGCTAAAAGAATACAGGGTATAAGTAAAATGTCCTATGCAGACCTTCTCAAGACCCTATCCATGCATTCTGTCTCCTACAGGCTGTTGATGGGAGATCTATGGCTGGCATACAGGCCATTGTCAGATCCCACTCTGATGGACCTCTGACATATCTACAAAACTAACAGCACCAGAAGCATCCATTTTAAAGACTTAAATGTTGCCTGTGATATAAATAGAACCTTCTGGAGAGACAGGTGTGTATGCCAGAGACTACCCCATCTCTGAAACAGGCTCCTCATCCATGTGAAGTAGAGTTCCTCCCTCACCCAGTTCAAGTGTAACTTGTACAATTGGATGGGGAAAAGGAAATTCATCCCTGGCTTGGCACCTATGTCTCTAGTGGACACAGGCAACCTATAAATGGTTCATCTCCCAGGCTGCTGATTATAAATGGTTCACCTCCCAAGCCCCTGCTTACACTTTATCAAGGGTACCAGAACTTGTTAGAGATTTGGGATGCATGGCTATGCTTAGAAAGACCCTTGTGTTCATTAGCCTAGTAAACACATATGAACCTGAAAATAAATACTTAAAGCTGCTCTGCTGCATTACAAAGATGCTAACATCCCAGTGGGTAGCATTTACTCACAGATGTTTTCTTTAATCCCTCAAATGTGTTTTGAGAAAATAAAAAAATAAAAAAAGAATAACTTCTCTGTCTGATGAGCTTATATATTATGGCCATGAAATACCCAGAGACATAAGACATTTTACACTCTAACCCAGCATGCACAGCTTTGCGAAGGCACAGTTTGCCCTCATTTGACAAAGATATAGGCTATTGAACACTACTGGTGCCAGATGGAGAAGGGACATATTTTACACTTTCTTTGCAGAACCCATTCAGCTCAGCAAGAGATGAATTATGAGAAATGATTAGCAGAAATCTCTGTGACCACAGAACAGGTGAAGTTTTCAAAAGATAGCAGCATGACACAAAACACTAAGCTCCATGTTTTAGTATATTATATCCAATTTATCCAGCAGGCATTCAGATTTAGCATGACCGAGGGGTTTAAGGTGCTGTATTGTTTGCATCTACAAAATTTATCTCAAAGGATCATCCATCTGAATTGTCATCTAAATGCCATGAACCGAAATTCCTCAAATCACAATTACTCTGCCATCATCTCTCAGATTTATTGCCTTGAGTACACATAGCATCTAATCATGTGTATTCACATGGGAATTGCTTCAGATAATTAAGCAAGCATTAATGTAGAGGAACAAACCCCCTTCATTGTCCTTATTGGGGGTTTAAGTCCTCCAAACCTTGCTTTATTATTCACTCCAAGATTGTGGCATCTTGGAGAATTAGCATAAAATATATACATACAGATAAAAAATTTGTCACTGAGCAAATGGGACCTTGAAGACATTGAATACAGAATGCACAACTTATAAATGTATGACAAGAAAAAATAAAAGAGGAATGAGAAAACATAGCTCTGGAAGGTTTGTTATTGCTTTCTAACACCAGACCTGGAGGTCATTTTTTATTTAGCAATCGTCCCTTGTGATTGATTTTTGCTGAGATTTTATTAGATGGATTTGTAATGATTTTAAAGACTGTGTTCATTTATTCCTCGGTGGTTTTAGAAATAGTAGTTCCTTTCCTTTTTTATTTATAGTGAAATGTTTTGCATATTGAACTATTAAACTATTAGTTATGCCTATATAATAGTCAATGAAAATGCACATTTGATTGCAAATTCCCATGAGTGTGTGTGTGTGTGTTTAAAGTTTCAAGTATCTGGAAGGTGTGGTTCTGTAGAAAGTAAATGAGCGAGGAGTTCAAAGCTGGCATAAAGTGGTGAGGGTAGTGTGTGACAGAAAAATGCCAAAGAAGCTGAAAAATAAGGTTACAAAACAGTGGAATGGCCTGTGATTTTGCGTGGCACTCAGGCACTGAAACCTGGGCAGTGAAGGCTGAGTAGCTGTTGATGGCGATAGAGATGAAATGCCTGAGATGTGTAATAGGATGCACACTGTGGACAGATGAAAAAAATGAAGCCATCAGAGCTGAAGCCAATCTAGCCCCAGAGACAGAAAAGATCAAGGAGAACAGACTGTGATGGTTTAGTCAAAAGTGCAGGAAGGCACAAAGGGAAGTAAGATATGGCTCTGGGTGGAATGGTTAGATAAATCTGATAATCAGTCTTGTGAAAATACTGTAGTAGTTAAAGTAATGAATGATGCCACTCTGGAAATTGACAGGGAAGGGCCCATAGTTAAGAACACATAAAAGCAAGTAGGTGTATAAACTGAGAAAGAGATAGATTAATCTGTTTCTGAAAGAAAAGGGAAAATGGAACTTGAACAGAGCCTAAAGCTTCTCCCCATGGAAGCAGGCAGTCAGTCAGCATAGTAGATGGACTCTTAAAGGTAAAGGAAGTAACTATTGAAGTAGAGAAAGGAGTGCTACTGGTACTACTGGTACCTTTGCTATTATTGTTACACCTGGTACTACTGGTACTATTGGTACTACTGGTACTATTACTACACCTGGTAGAATAAATCTCTTCTCATAAATGTATTATGTATATCTTTTCTTTCTTTCTTTTTAACAATTACTATTCATTCCAACATTACGGGCGGCCATGGTGGTGCAGCGGTTAGCATTTCCAGCTCACAGCAAGAGGTTCACTGGTTCGATTCTCATCCGGGGTGCCTTCTGTGCGGCGTCTGCATGTCCTCCCTGTGGTCGCATGGGTTTCCTTCGGGTGCTCCGGTTTCCTCCCACATCCCAAAAGTGTAGGTGGATTGGACACTCTAAATTGTCCTTAGGTGTGAGTGTTTGCATGTGTGTGCCTTCTGTGGAAGGTTGGGTACCGGGCTGGCAACTTGACACTGTAAAACTCCACTGCCAATCATGAGCGGACAGATGATCTGCTGTGGTGACCCCTAACTGGGGAAAGAAGAAGATTCATCCAACATTGCATAAACTGCACAATTCCTGCATTCCCTTAAACCTTACCCCTCTTCCAAAACATTATCTTGCATGCATTATTCCCAAAAATTCCATTTATTTCTATGAAGTCAGCATATAGTTAAATTGTAGATGGTTACTTAGGAATACATGAGATAAAAGCAAAGATTTTAACCACCAGATTTTACTTGTCTGATGTTATGAAGGGCAAAAAAAATATCTGAGCAGTTTGCTCGGATATCAATGGACAGCACCTGACCCAAGGTTTAAGATTCATTTGAAATCCTTACCTATAGGATCATAGGTAAATACTACAATAGCGGCCCTTGTGGGCCATTTTTATCCTGGTCACTTTCCTTTTTTGTTTTTGAAATTACCTATTCCATTTGGTTATAGATTGGTCTTCCCCATCCCATGGTCATATTACCCCTAATGAGAATAAATGGGATCATAGCACAGATAATTTGAAGGGACCCATGCATGGAATAAGGTATTTAGGAGTTGCTTCTGTTCATTACTAGTACAAGAGGCAATCCTGGGGTAAATTTTATGTTTACTATCCATAGATCTCAGTTGCACTTGAATATGGACAGGAATGCACTTTGTTTTATTTGGATGGGGAGTCTGTTCCACAGCACCAGTATCCTCACTGAGCTATAGCTGTCCCTCCAAACTGTTCTGTTGATGTTGCAAAAGAGGTTAGGATCCCTAGACTGAGAAATTTCTAGTGTCATTTGACTTTCTGATGTACAGTAAATTGATCAGTATTAGGTCAGAGGATGCATTGTATGCCAGACACAGATAATCTCTTAGCAGGCTATAGGATACCTAGTGAGTGCAGTGACAGAGCTTTGAGTTGCTCTATGTAGGGCATGTGGTTTAGGTCTTGCATACCTTTAGTAATGTATCTATGTGGGCATTCTAGATGTTGCATGTTTGTCTGGAAAGATACATGCCAAAGGGGGCATCATATTCAATGATTGGCCTAATGAGGGCAGAGTAAAGGGGGACAATGACATTCCTAGATCTAGACTCAATCACATTGTTTATAAGTTGTGCAATATAGAAAAACATTCTTAAACAAAAGACACATGTTGGTCAAAAGTTAGGTCACTTTCCACATAAATTCCCAAATCCTGAAAAACTGGATCAACTCTTAGGGGTGTATTGCCAACATGGTAGTTCCCTGGGTTAGATGTCTTCCCAAAGGATATAATAATTCATTTTTTTGGCATTTAGCTTCAGTCCATAATTTTGGCACCAGATATTTTTCTGGGACAAACCTTCTAACAGAATGGCTAAGAAATTTGGGAGATCTCATGGAATTCTTATTAATATGTATTTATATATAAGCAGAAATTTTATATAAACAGGCATTTTAGGTCTCCAGGTAAAACTAAATAAAGGCTGTCAGTGTATTTTGATAATCGTTGATTACTCAACAAAATTTCCTTAGGCAGTACCTCTACAAGTGGTTAATAAAGTCCAAAGCAAAACAAATACTAACCCTTTTTCTTACATTAAGAATTCCCCAAGAAATTCTTACTGACCAAAGCTCCCTATACATGTCCACAGTAATGTGTGAACTTTGTCATTTCTTTGAACTGAAAGAGCTAAGAACATCTGTATACCACCCTCAAATAGATGTGTTAGTTAAGTGATTTAATAAAACTTTAAACTATATGCTATGAAAAGCTGTAAAACTCTATGGGATAAATTAGGGACAACTCTTTCCATATCTTCTCTTTAAGTAAAGCATCCCAAAACTCATCTAGATTCACATCACTTGAACTGCTATACAGCAGACCGCTACGGCATTTCCTTCATATAGGAAAAGAAACACAGGAGTTCCATCTGCTTGAGATGCTGGTAGCTCAGGTAGATGCAAAAGATCCCATAGTACCTATCTAAAAGAATAGGAGATGTTTCCTGAAACCCTGGCCAAATTTCCCCAGCAGTAGAGATAACACCTCAGGTCTCTCTTGAAAAGAAATTGCTAGCCTAGTGGAACTAACCTGGTAAATGAAGAATGAATACATTTGAGTCATATATCCCATGCTCTAAGTGGATAAGCTGACTGAAAAGTTTGTCAAGGTTACATTTCTATCCACTTTGGAACAAACTAACACCTGAAACTAAGGAAAATGGTTTCCATTACAGAGTCCTGGCTTTAGTCTCCATAGAGCACATGCACCATTCCAGAGGTTGATGGACCATATACTTATACACCATAAGAGATATTCAGCAACTTAACTGATGATGTAGTAATACTTCTGAAGCTTAGGAAAGCCATCACCCTAAAGTAGTAGCTATTTTAGATTCCCTGTGTCAACCTGGATTGACTGCTAACCCAACTAACTGCAAGATAGGCATGCAAGAAGCTCACTATGTGGGCTATATAATAGGCTGAGGGATAGTAAAATCATAGACGTAGAACATTTATACAGAATGGTCACCACACATGGAAGAAGTGAAACATCTATAAGTAACTGTGAAGGAAAGCAAATGGAATTATAAATCAAGATGTATAACAGCTGGACTGTGGTAGCTAGAACGATTTAAGCAAGCAGTAAATCTCAACAGGCTGTGTCTTAATGTGTAATTAACGCCCGCCCTCTACACTCCTGGAAGGGTGTTAAATACACATTAACACATACCCTGGAGGACATTATTGCACTTAGACAATGGGCTTTCTATAATTTTACTTACTTATTTATAACTGTGGTGGTGGTGCTGCGGTAGCATTGTCGCCTCACAGTAAGACGCTGTTCAGTTCGATTCTCAGCTAGAGCGTATTCTGCATGGAGACATGCTTGAATGGGCGTACCTTCGTTGAAGGTTGTGCATCAGGGCTGGTAACTCGGCACGTTAAAATCATCGACCAATCATTAGGGGACCAGAGTTCCACTGTGGTGACCCCTAACCGGGAAAAGCTGAAAGACACAACATTTATATATATTTTTATTACTATTTTTTATATATATTTTTGATGTAAAATAGTTCCTTCTCTTAATGTTTAAAACTTGTGTAGTACATGTTACTGGTGTTGGAAGAAGCATTTTACATTCAAAATATAACACTTATGTCCTTGTTTTTACTTTATTTTTTTTGGTTCCTTACTCCTAAAATGTTTGGTTTGTTGTGAGTTATTAGAGACTGATGTCACTAAATATTTGAGTTTCAAATTTTTATTAGCTTCAGAAAATTCATGTTAACAGAAATCCTTTACTTAAGCAAGTTTGTAATTTTATAAGAGCAATAATTAAAACCTGTTTCTATTGTTCAGGCTTTGTTCCACCTTTATTTTTGGGTTTATCCAGACTTCTTCAGCTGAAAGGTCCAGAGGTATGCAAACGTGTTTACTGCTGCTGCCAGTAGTCATGTCACTCACTCTCTCGCATGCACACCTCTGTTTCAGAAAATGCATGCTAATAGAAACTCTGTTATTCTAGAAACCTTCTAAGTTTATAAGAGCAATATTTAAAATCCATCCCTATTTTTGGTCCTTTGTTCCCCCGTTATTTGTGGCTCTATCCAGATTTCTTGTTCTAACAGGTTAATTGGTTTTGTGTGTGTGTGTGTGTGTGTGTGTGTGTGTGTGTGTGTGTGTGTGTGTGTGTGTGTGTGTATATGTGTGTGGTTGAAAGCTAAAGTAGACAAAGGAAGTCAAACTCCACCCTTAGTGGGTGGTGTTTGACTTCCATACTTCCATTTCACTCTGGACTCGCACTACCCTGCCTAAAGAAGTTTCACTTCAAACAACTCTCACATCAACCAATTGGAAACATATTAAGTTGTTTTTTTTAGTCTGGCTATCTATTATCATAAATGTATTCCTAGTTTTGTTACCATTATTTGCCCCACTGACATAACCATGTGTAAGGCTCTACTGAAAGTGAAGTGGACAGATAAACCAAGTCTCTCGGCAACTAAAAGTTATACTATTTTCACAATCAGTATATTATTAGCTCAAGACTTTTCCAAGCAATTCTTTGTGTGCACAGACACCTCTGAGGTAGAAAATGGCATAGTCTCTTTTCAGACTATAAACAGGGTGAGCATTCCATCTGTTATACTAGTAGTAAACTCAGCAATACTGGGAAGCATTGTTCAGTTACAGAGACATAGAGCGAGACACAAAGAGAGAGAGAGAGAAACAGAGTGAGAGAGAGAGTGAGAGAGAGGATGACTTTCTCTGTAATAGACCCTCACCCCCCCCCCAAAGTAATAATTACTGGATAGAAATTTTATGTTAATCACTGACCATTCCCTTATACAATGTCTCCACAGGCAGAAGGATTTTGTCTCAAAATTGTACATATGGGGCTTTGACCCTCCAACTTTATTCCTTGAAAACTGACCATCATCCATGTTTCAGTCACTTAAATAAAAATAGGTTGTCTTGGGCTTAAACTTCATCCAGCAATGTTAAAAAAGGTGGTTCTATACTAGGGATTGGTTATGTATCACACTGACTGCTGAACATGGGAAACACACTGCTTACCTTAGTGTTGTGCCCACTACTGATATACTGGTTGGGGATGCCTTTTCTAAACCTGCTAACTGTACATAGATATCCATCCCTTCCTCTGATGCCCCTTGGGCATCATTCACAAGCATGACTTTTAAATCTTAACAGTAGAGCTGTTAAGCTGGTTGGCAGAAACAGACCAACAAGTACCACTGTGTTCCCAATGAAACTAAATGAGTAAGTACAAGTGACGTGTTTCTCAGTCTAAGGTAATTGAAAGTCACACTCACCAAACTAAGACAACCCAAGCAGCACCAAACCTGCTGCCTCTATCTTCTGATGCACATCAAAAGGTAAAATTCAGTATCACTTAGTTACCTAGCTGCAGTATTGCATTATTTTATTTACAAGGGAAGGAAGGAGGAACCAATGCCTGTTTCCCCCAAAAACCCAGGGTGGAAAGAGGAGGAAGACTTCCTTAAATTCATGAATGTGCAGGGATAACAAACTACAATCCTCACACTGTCCTCCTTCTTACACCATCATTTACCACCTTATTTATTTTACTTTAGAAAAAGCCTCACATAGAACTGGGAAGAAACCCACCAAACAATGGGATAATTAAACCTGTACTCTTTTCTTACACTGTTGCCATACTCACCACATAAATCCTGCTTATCCTAATTGCCTGCATCAACTTTGTAAGACAACTGTTTACCATTTTGACCATACCATTCTGACCACCAAGCCTAATGGCTTACCCCAAACTTTACTATCTGGGCTGGCAAGTAGTCACCTAGGACCTGGCAAAATGTCCTACAATAAAACACCTGCTCCAAAGAGAATGAGCACACAGCCACCCACTCATTAAATACTCCTAATCCCCACCCTACAAATAACCTTTCCTCACTTCCTATGATGACATATCCTGTCACAATCAACCCCCCTCCCCAGGCAAGTTCCAGAGACAACAACATCTGCCAAGGAAGACCCTTATTGTTGAAACATTCTGAACTTCTTCATAAACCATCCCTCTTTCCGAAGAGCTCATATTTCTAAACCTACATTTACTCTTGACTGGAATACAGATTAATGGTTATTTCTTGACTGGCAAGCTAGCTTAGATTTGTAACTTCCATACTAATAATTCACAAGCTTTGCTATCTTATACTAGTCTGAATTGCTAGACCAGTACATATACTGTCCTCCCTATTTCTCAGGAACAGCTCATCACACCTCAGCTCTGCTGGCCATCGTAGCTGTATGCTGCCTATGCATGGGATATTCCCCATACTTCCATCTGCATAGGGTCAAAAGTTTATACTCTATAAAAGTTTAGAACTTACCATGGCCTTTGTAAATGACTTTGTATATATAGTAACGTGCTAGTGGATAACTGCATAGAATGCTAACTAGGAGCATGGCAATTTATGAAACAATAGTATTAGTGTAAGAAATCATTATAGAATTCTGAAGTTTGACTCACTGTCACCTAAATCAAGCAACTTTTACAAACATTTTGAAGTTAAATCAATATGTGTTGCAATATACCTTCACTCTGTTGACATGAACAACTAGATTTTATTTTATTTGATTTAGTTACTCTTCATTAATTGGGTAAGTGGGCTGTTGCAGAATCCTTTTTCAGACATGACATTAGCAAGCTGTAAAAATAATCCTCATTGCAGTAGTACATAGAAATACATAAAAAATATGCAGACCAAAGAAATCAAAAACTGAAGCAGTAACAGCAAATCAATGTACATTAATTCAACCTCTGCACATGAGAAAATGCTGCAAATAGTATGTAGTAGCAGATCTTAACATCACTCATTCCCGTTTTCTTTCAGACACAGAAGTTATCCATTACTGGAGTGCCTGTACATTTGTATTTTTCCAAACATGTCCTTTGAGAGAACATTTGACAGGCAGTAGCCATCCACTGGGATGTGTTCTGTCTCTTATTAACTGCTTTAGAAGTAATTGATCGTGGGTCCAGTTTCTGTATAGTGTGATTGCCATCTGTCTTTGCTACATCCAAAAAGGAAAGATCACTGTCAGAATGCAGAATGCGATTTGTGGATTTCAATTAAAAGCAGACTGAGTTCTGACTTAAATCACTATATAATATATTACTCCACAATGTCAGTTAAGCTGATAAAATTCACCTAAATACCTAACACAGATGTAATTAAAGCCTGGAGTTGATAGCAGTTATTCATAATTTTATACTAAAACAGCAGATTGCAAGCAAATGAATTATCTGTTTGAAAATCTCTTTTCCTTGTACATCTCTCACTGATGTCTATATTAGTATCAGGGCACATACCTGCATGCATACATGCATACATGACACATACACACTTACATTTATACACACATACATGTAAACATGCATGCATACATCTCTTCATGCGTAGACTCATATATGCACTTGCATGCACACATGCATACACACACACACACACACACACACATATATATATATATATATATATATATATATATATATATATATATACATATACCCACACACACACACAAACATATATATATATATATATATATATATATATATATATATATATATATATATATATATATACACACACATATCTACACACACACACACACACACACACACACACACACACACACACACATGGATTCACTTCAGAATCTCGAAATTCCGAAACATCAAATTTCATATGATCGAGACCATATGACCGATGTTTTGAAATATCAAAATTCCAAAAAACAAATCCCCCCCAAAAATTTAAATGTTTCTGCAGGGGGGCAAGTCCCCCTTGCACCCCCCACCCCCCTACTTAAATATTCCAACTCAGAGTTCGCACTACAGTGAGGAAAAGGGAAATCTCCCATTATGTGCTGTACGCCGATCTCTGTTCACAATGTTGGGATTCTAAAAGTTCGATCATATGGTCTCGGCCATAATAAATTTAATTTTTCAGGATTTCGGCATTGTGAAGTGTTCTCATACACACATACATACATACATGTGAGCAAACGTACACATAAGTTCATGCATAAATACAGTCATGCATCGTTATACACATACTCACAGATACTTCTATACATACATATACTATCCTCCCTCAGGGATTATTGATAATCCCCACTCAAGAATTATTGATAAACTCACCAAACTAGGCATCATCCCCTATATCCCTATGTGGGCTGCAAATTGGCTCACAGAGAGAACCCACAGTGTGAAAGTAGCAGACTCCAAGTCAGACTGCTGACCAGTCATGAGTGGAGTCTCAAAGGGATTGGTCCTAGGTCCTCTCCTGTTTGTCATCTACTTCTCAGAAGTCCAGGCCAACACGGAGGGACTCTGGCTGACCAAGTTCACAAACAACTGCAAGCTGGCAGCCATTATTCATTCACCGAGTGATGTGGACATCCTACAGAAAGGCCTCACTGAGACCAATGACTGGTGTTGAAACCATGGCCATAAGCTTAATGCCAAAAAATGAGTCATCATCCCCTTTGGGAAATTCTCAGTCCCCACTAATTACCACATCTATGGGAGCCCACTGAACACTGAAGATGTTATAAGAGATCTGGGGATACAGGTTGACAGCAACCTCTCCTATGACCACCGCATTGCCATTTTGGTCAGAAAGTCCTTCTATGTGGCACATCTCATTGCCAAGGATTTTGCATCCAGGAAGAAAGAGGTAATCATCTCTCGCTACTCTTCCCTCATTAGGCCAGTCATTGAGTATAATCCCCCATATGGCATGTACCACCCTAGGCACATGCAACAGCTGGAAAGGCCACAAAAGTACCTCACAAAGAGGATCCTAGACATTAAACAGATGTCCTACATGGACAGACTCAAAAAACTCCAGCTATTCTCTGTCTCATATCATCTACTAAGAGGTGATCTCTGATTGACTTACAAAGCCATGTCTGACCCAGCTTTGTTAGAAATGCTACATCTAATGAAATCCAAATCCCTCCATACCACATGCTCCAGATACCTCAGCCTCATTACCACAATCAGCAGAACATGCTGGAGGGACTGGTTCATAACCCAGAGATTGCCCATGCTCTGGAATAAACTTCCCATAAATGTCAAGCAGAGCACCTCACTGTCCCTCTTCAAGAGAAATCTTGATGAATGGATGGGAAATAGAAAGTTCACCCAGGGATCACTGCAGTAGCTCTACTTGATAGAGGCACTGGTAGCTAACATCGGGCGGCACAATGCTAGGGTACTTCTATGGTCTAGGCTTGTAAAGGCTCCAGGGCCATTAGCATAGTACACACTTATGAACCTATAAACCTATATATGCATATACACACACACACACACACACACACACACACACACAAGTCACGTAATGCAACACATACTCCTATAGCTACATGGTCAAGAAAAGCTAGTATGTCCAATTAACTCACTAAAAAGTGAATTTTTGATTACTTATTTAGGCAACAAATGTCTGCTTAAAAGAGGGCAGTGGCTCAGTCAGTTTTATTTCATTAGTAGACTATTGCATTTGCCAGTCACCTGCATAGAAAACAATGCGATTAATTTGCTAGACCACCTCAACATCTGCTGTAATCACAAGACTCCACTAAAATTCTTGCCTGCATGGGTTCTCATTGAAACAGTAAAGCTAACAGTAACTCATCTTTGTAGGTCATATACACAGCTATCAAGTCACCTTTTAATTGACAATAAACCAAGATACACAAGGTGGAAGCTGTCAGCCTATCAGTGTAATAGGCATATCTAAGAGATATATCTAAGCTCCGTTATACACTTAGCAAACAGACCTTCTGTGGTAATGACACTGCATGGCATCAACTCTATGTATGTCTTTATTTTTTACTTGGATTGAACTGAGGGCAGTGCAGTGGTGCAGCAGTTTACATTGTCGCCTCACAGCAAGATATTCTCTGGTTTGGTTCTTGGATGTGGTGCCTGCTGTGTGGAGTCTGCATATCATCCTTGTGTTTGTGTGGGTTCCCTCCGAATACTATGGTTTCCTCCTACATTCCAAAGGGTCTATAATATAACCGTGAAACCTCACATATGCAAATAAGGAAACATCAACACATTTTGAGCGAACCGCAAAAACACAGAACATCCTGAACCGCGAAATTCAAAATGTCAAATCGGCATAGTTGGCCAACCCCACCGGCCGCTACGTACTACCTACCCAAACAAAATAAATAATCCACATACATACACTTAACAAAACCCTACTTCTCTCTCTAAACTAAAGCTTACATATATTACTATGTATGCACTTACCTTAACCCGCACCCTAACCCTAAGGTCTGTAACTATTGCATAACTACGTTAAGGAGCTATACCCAAACAAAATAAATAATCCACATACATACATACACTTAACAAAACCCTACTTCTAACCCTAAACTAAAGCTTAAATGTATTACTATGTATGCACTTACCTTAACCCGCAGCCTAATCCTAAGGTCCGTAACTATTGCACACTTGCCTTAAGGAGCTATTCCTGGAGAAGGGCCAACTATGACGATTCGACATTTCAAATTTCGCACTTCAGGACGTTCAGTGTTTTCACGGTTTGCTCAATATGTGTCAATGTTTCCGTATTTGCGCAACTGCAGTTTCACGGTTGTAATAGGTAACCCATTCCAAAGTCATGTGTCTTGATCTCTTTTCCCCGGCACTCTGCTGAAAATAGGCTCTGTCCTAGTTGGACTTTCCCGGTCAATGAATGTTAAATGAAATAAATAAACTCACCCTGACTTCTGCAAAGGATATAAGCAAAGACAATAAAATCTTTGTTATCTCAAGTCTTTACATATAGTAATACTGATTCAAAGGTTTTGCTTGTATTTTCACAAATCTTGTTTGCATTTTCACCACATGAAATGCTGCATTTATTTAGTTATAGTCACAGAGTGGTACAACTGCACTCTGAAATCGGAAAAAAAGATGAACTTGATTAGTGTTTCCTTAAAGTGAGACCTGATATTAACAATGTTTAGGGGTATGCAACAAAAGCAAGGTTAAGGATGCCCTAAATGATTTTAAGTTCAGATGTTGTGCTATACATTAACAAGGACATGATTTTAATTGCAGAACTTGTGCTAAACATTAACAAGGACAATCAAACCCATCTGCTGGCGAAAAGCAGTGGCAGAAGGTAAAAGAACTTTTGAAAGCTAACAGAACTTCACACTGTCACCACTGCAAACAGAAAGTCTGACAGAGCAAAGTGTCTAACAGCTTTAAAAAGATGTTGCCTTCTGCTGATGACCACTTTGGTTCCTTCTTTGTTGTCTGCAAATGGTTGTCCATAGTGGTGATAAAGCATTGTTCTGGAGGCACATTTCTTGGCATCCATGTCTTGAATACATAATTAGTTGTTTGTAACTGGATATCTGATCATAATGTTCTATGTTATAGCAAAATGCTTACACATAATAACATTTTCTTCTCGGGAGACTGTAAATGACCTATACATCTTTATTGCAATTTATGGTGACATTATGGTGACATCATCATCTGTGCATTAAGCAACATGATGTAAGCACTCAGTGATATTGTGACATGTAACTAGATGTCTTAATGTCATGTATATATATATATATATATATATATATATATATATATATATATATATATATATATATATTTGTATATATGTGTGTGTGTGTATATATATATATATATATATATATATATATATATATATATATATACAGTACATATGTACACACACATACATATATACAAATATATATATATATATATATATATATATATATATAGGTATGTGTGTGTGTATATCTGAGTCCTGATTGTATCATTGAAAGTAAAAAAAAACATGCAGTTTACATGTAAAATTAGTAGTACATCAACGTATACTTTTGATGTACAACTAAGGAAACCCTTGTTGAGATTGTGGTACAGTGTGGATAAGGGAATATTCCCTTTTCCCCACTGTAGTGCGATCTCAGAGTGAGAATATTAAAGTGGGGGGGTGGGGGGTGCAGGGGGGCTTGCCCACTTTCATGCTTGGCTAAACTACAACCTACTCGACATTGTAGCCATCTCAGAAACCTGGCTAAAACCTCATATTTGTGACTCTGAAATCCTCCCTCCTGGATTCCAATCCCACAGACACAATCACTTAAATAGAAAAGGGGATGGGGTAGCCTTAATCTACTCTAACCTGCTATCCATCACTCCCTACCCCAATCCTATCCCTGCATTCAACAATGCAGAACTAGTAATAGGCCTACTAAAAATAAATAACCAGAAAAGCATTTGTATCATTGCCCTCTACATCCCCCCTGGTAATAACACCACTACTCTTGAAGAAATTCTCCTCTGGATCTCTACCAATATTAAGCTAGAGACCTTCATACTTGGAGATGTAAATATCGAATGGAATAAAATAAGCAACTCTAATCCCACCATATCCATCAATCTATTTAACTATGCCCAACTAACTAACTCCATTACCAGACTCAACAAAACAAACCCCCCAGGTACCACACTAGACTGGATCCTAGTATCCCATCCTAATAAAGTCTTAAACTCTGGCATTATACCTGACCCTATAGGAGACCACTTGCCAGCTTTCATACACCGAGCTACCCACTCCTTTCCTCACCTACAACAATATAGTCACACACGTAACCTCACAAACTTTAACCCCACTACTTTATCTGACTCCCAAAAACAAACAAACTGGAACCCCCTAAAAACTCTTCCACTAGACAATGCCATATAAATTTTCAACTCAACCTTCTTAAACATCCTCAACTCCCTAGCTCCACCAAGAACAAAAAGAGTAAAAACCAAGACCGCCTCATGGCTAAGCAAAGATTCCAAAAAACTTATGCTACAAAGAGATAAATCTTGGAAAACATACCATCAAAACAAGCAGCCAGAAACTTTTCTTAAATATAAACAACTCCGCAACCTCACTAAAAAACAAATCATCAGAAACAACAAGTCCTACTATATCAAACTCCAGTCTAGCCAATCAAAAACCCCAAACATTTCTGGAATTCCATTAATTCTCTTCTCAACCCAAGTGCCAAAAACAACCCCTGCCCTGACACCAGCAAATCTGATCCTGAAATAGCCTCTCTATTCAACAACTTCTTTACCAACCCCATAGCAGAACTGACCAAGACCTTCCCTAACAATGACCCTTCCCCTCAAACTACCCTATCTTCTTCATTTATTTATTTATTTGCAATTTGATTACTGGGGAAGTCCACTGGGCCGAATTGACCCACTTTCAGTGGAAGCCCAGGGAGAAAAGCTCCAAGATGCATTATACAATTTAGATACAAATGATAGTTAATATTAAAGATCTTATGTAGAATAGTTACTCATAGGTTCATAGGTAGGTACTAGACTATCTGCCCGAAGGCATTTATAAGTCTAGCTGGAATGTGTTGGCTTTCACCGCCCCCTTAGATTAGTTCCCTGTGCCTCTATCCAGCAGAGCCATTGAAGTGATCCCTGGGGTAAACTTTCTGTTTCCCATCCACTCGTCAAGGTTTCTATTGAAGAGGGTTAGTGAAGAGCTCTGCCTAATGTAGATTGGAATCGTGTTCCATTGCATGGGAAGTCTCTTGGACAGGAATCTATCCCTCCAGCATGTCCTATTTATTGTTGTGGTGAGGTTTAGATCCCTAGAGTATGTGTCTCGAGGGGATATAGTTTTCTTTAGGTGGAGCATGTCCAGCAATTCTGGGTTGGACATTGCCTTGTATGTCAGGCAGAGATCACCTCTGAGTAGGTGGTATACAACCGAGTACAGCTGGAGTTTCTTCAGTTGAGCTGCATAAGGCATCTGCTTGAGACCAGTGATCCTCTTGGTGAGGAACTTCTGTGGTCTTTCCAGTTGTTGCATGTGTCTTGTAAGGTACATCCCAAATGGGGCATTGTACTCTATGATGGGTCTGATGAGTGATGCATAGAGTGGCCCAATTACCTCTTTCGATCTGGATGCAAACCCTTTTATGATTATGGGCCACATAGAAGGATTTTCTAATCACTTTGGCAATGTGATTATCAAAGGAGAGGTTACGATCTACTTGAGTCCCCAGATCCCTTATTACATCTTCCTTATTTAGGGGGCTACCACCTATGTGGTAGTTTGTGGGTAGTTTGTTTTTTCCAAAAGGGATGACTATGCACTTTTTGTCATTTAGCTTGAGACCATTGTTTTGACACCAGGTATCTGTCTCAGTGAGACCCTTTTGGAGGATGTCTGTGTCAGCTGGAGAGTCAGTTATAGCCCCTAGTTTGCAGTCGTCTGCGAACTTGGTGAGCCATATTCCTCCTGTGCTTGCCTGTACCTCTGAGAAGTATATGCCGAACAGGAGGGGTCCTAGGACTGTGCCCTGGGGAATGTCACTTGTAACAGGTTTAGAGTCAGACCTAGCTCCTGCAACTCTTACCATGTGGGTTCTGTCCGAGAGCCAGTTGGCAACCCATCTCATGACGTAGGGGTTTATGTTCAGGCTGGTGAGCTTGTCTATAACACCTGAGGGGGAATAGTGTAGAAGGCTTTTTGCGAGGTCTAGGAAGGCTGTGTGTACCACCTTTCCCTCATCTATAGCCTTGGTAACTGTCTCAAAGAAGTCCACCAGGTTTAGGAGGCATGATCTGCCCTTAACAAAGCCGAACTGGGTTGGGTCCAGTGTTTGGAGATTTCCAATGTCTCGGTTAATGAGATCCATGATGATGCACTCCATAGCTTTGCAGACCAAGCTAGTCAGGCTTATAGGGCGATAGTTCCAGGGGTCCGTTGTGGATCCACCTTTGTGGAGAAAAATAACCGTTGCAGTGCGCAACTCTGTGGGCACATAGCCTTTGGAGAGGCTGAATTTAAACAGTGTGTTTAGGTGAGTGGTTAGTTCATCTTTGAGCTCATGTAGGACACAGCCTGGGACACTGTCCGGTCCCATTGTTGCTGTGTTTTTGACTTTGGAAAGGGCTGTTTTAACCTGAGTGCCTGTGATTTCAGGGGCACTACATTCTTCTGGTATAGTTATGGGCCCTTTTGGGGGTGAAATTTGCACTGAACCTGTCTGCCAGGATGTTGGCTATATCCGTCGGTTCAGTGTATTTTGTGCCATTCTGCACTAACTCCGAGCATATCTGAGAATTGCCACTTAGATTCTTGACATAGCTAAAGAATGCTTTGTGGTTATCTTTGGAGTCCATGACAATTTTTCTTTTGAAGCTAGCCTTGGATGATTTTATGAGGGAATGTAGTTTCTTGCTGATACTGATCAGGGATGTCTTCCCTTCCTGGGATTTTACTCTTTTCTGTTCAAGTTTCCTTCTTCTATTGTATAGCTTGTTTATGGCAGGGGTCCACCAGACTGGTTTCCTTTTCTTGGAGGATTGAGTCGTGGTTTTGTTTGGTATAGCACAATCCATGCATTCTTGTAGGTGCCCATAGAGTGCATTAGTAAAGGATTTTGCAGCTTGGACAGCATTATCCTTTAGCATGGGAGCTTTGAAACTTCCCACCTCAGTCTTAAATAAAGTGAAGTTTGCTTTTGAAAAGTTTTTCACGGTGGTTTCTTTGGGCGGGGGTGGTGGCGGAATGTGGATATCCAGAGTGATTAGTTTATGGTCATTTCTAACCAGCGAGGGGTTGACCTCCAGTGTGGAACACCAGTCGCCCATGTTAGTGATGACCAGGTCAGATATGTTGTCACCTCTGGTGGGGGTGTTAACCAGTTGATCTAGGGCATTTGAGTTTATAAATTCTCAGAAATGTTGGGCCAGGGAGTTCTTACTTGAGTAGTTCTCCCAGTTAATGTTTGGATAATTGAAATCACCCAATATCAGGGTGTTTGGTAGGACCTTTATGTTTCCCAGTGTTTCCAGGAATGCGGAGTGGGGGTCCTGTGACATAGTGGGTGATCTGTAGCAAGCTATAATTTGAATAGCAGTTTTGCCCGTTGTTAGTTGCACGTGGATGATCTCTGAAGCATCGTGCTGTGCCACTAACCTGGAACTGTGGGCATCCTTGATGAATATGGATACTCCCCTGCCTTTTGTATTTTGGTCTGGGTTTTGTGGCCAAAATGTATGTTATGAGTTGAAGCCTGGTAGTACTGGGGTGCACTCTGGAGCCTTAAACCAGGTTTCTGTTATTGCACATATATCGATTTTCTCCATACTGACGAGTGCCTCGAGTGCATGCATTTTGAGGTTTAGACTTCTGGCATTGAGTAGCATTACCCTCAGTTTTTTGTTACTTGTGCTATTTATGGCGGTGGGTTTGTCTTTTGAGCCTTGCCTAAAAAAGGCACTATGGGGGTGGCAAAAGCCTTGGCCAGTATTCGAAAGCCTAAGGGTGACAGGTGCAAGCCATCTCTAGCAAAGTAGCGTGGCTTGTTGAGCATGTCATCCTAGGCTGACAGATACTGGATCCCCTTTGACTGACACCAGAAGCTTAGCCAATTGTTGAAATTGATAATTTTCTCTCTATACCATGGTATCATTCTTGGTGAGGGTAGGATGCTACTCAGGGTCAGGGTCATACCAGCCTGGGCTACGTGATCAGAGAGCTCCTCCATGTCTTGGTGAGGTAGTAATAGTGTGTATGAAAAATGAGTTAAATTCAGAGCCTAGTTCGAGATCAGATAGGACAGGGATTATTCTTGGAGCCTGGATTGAAGAGTGAGTTTACTGAGTTCCAGAATTTTTGGGGGTGTTTATTGTTATTGGACTGAAGTTTGATATAGTAGGATTTTTTGTCTTTGGTGATTAGTCATTTTGCATGGTTGTGGAGCTGTTTATATTAGAGCAAGGTATTGTCCAGTTTATTGTTTTGGTAAAGCTTCCATAGTTTGTCTCTGTGGTGCATAATCTGTTTTGTCTCTTTGGATAGCCAAGGAGCAGTTTTAGTTTTTATCCTTTTGTTTCTTAGTGGGGCTAGTGAGTTTAAAGTATCAATAAAAACAGAGTTGAAGTATTCTATAGCCTTGTCAAGAGGGAGGATGCTTAGAATTTGCCAGTTCATTTGTTTGAAAGTATTTGAGCAAGTAGCTGGGTTGAAGCTACTGAGGTTGCAAGTTTGAATGTACTGATGCTGGTGTGGTGAGGGACTAGTTGAGTGATGCATGAAGGCTGGGAGGTGGTCACTAAAGGTATCAGGAGTTGTGCCAGAATTGGTTATTTTATTTGGATCTGAGACTAGGGTCCAATCTATAGTGGATCCGGGAGGGTTTATTTTGTTAGGTCGAGTGATGGAGAGGATTATTTGAGTGAAGTTATAGAGGTTAATGGATAAGGAGGGAGAGAGGCAGTTGATTTTATTCCAGTCAATATTCACATCACAAAGGATATACGTTTATAGTTAATTTCAGTAGAGGCCCATAGGAGAATATTTTTGAGTGTAGAGATATTGTTACCAGGTGAGATATGTAGGGCAATGATGCAGATATTTTTATGTTTGTTTAGTTTTAGAATTCCAGCAGTTAGTTCAGTGTTCTGGAATTGAGGAATTGGAATTTGGAGGGGAATTAAGGTAAGAAGGTTGGAGTAGACTAGGGCAGTGCCTCCATATTTTTTATTTAGTCAGTCATTTCTGAGACAATGAAATCCTGGGGGCAGAATCTCAGAGTCTGAGATAAAGGGCTTGAACCAGGTTTCAGAGATGGCTAAGATATCTGGTTGGTTATGGCTTAACCAAGCTTGACATTGGTGTACTTTGTTGTTTAGACTTTGTGCATTAATTGTAAAAATCGTTAGGGTGTTGAGATAGGAGGAAGAGGGTAAGGGGTGAGTGTTGTTAATAAAGGATGTAGGACCAGGGTTAGGATGGATATCGCCAGCTTGGACTAGGTTGTTGAAGGAGATATCCTTTAGCCATACTGGGCTGCCAGGCATGAATTTTGGTAGATTGTAGACTGGAGCAGGTGACAGTATCTTGACTTTAGAGGAGGAGAAGAGTTTAGGGTGGAATAGGTGCAGAGGGGTGGGCTGAATGAAAGAAGAAGAGATAGAGTGGAAATGGGAGTAAGAGTGAGAGGGAAGGTGGGTTTGTATGGTAGTTGTCTTTGTAGGTGGTATTGGACAAGCATAGCTGGAATATGAGGTACCATAATATAAGGGAAGTAGGAATAGAAAGAGGAGGCTGGGGGACTGGAGGGTGTGATAACTTGAGAAGAGCATGTTGGAGAAAAGAGAGAGTGGTATGAGTGGTTAGGAAAATAGAGAAGGCTATGAAGAAGAAAGGGTTTAAAAGTGATGGAGGTATTCTAAAGATTTAAGGAAAGAGGAGGGGACTATAATTATTGGGTGGAGTACAGATTGCAGAGTTTAAGAAGGATGGCTATAGGTGGGAGGAGTAATAATGGGGGAGCTGGTATTGGGTAATTAGGCTGAGAGGGTGGGATAAGATAGGAATAAAGCTTGGAGTACTGGGGGCGGGTGAGAATTGGTGGCAGAGTAGAGGAATGGAGTGAGCACGTATGGCGAACGGAGCGAGAAAGAACACTAGAGGTGTGTATGGCAGAAAAAGTATCAGCAAAGAGCAGTTTAAAAGCTGTAGTTGGAAGGTATGAGCTAAATATTTCCAGCCAGAAAAAGAAGGCTGCCTTTACAGAGGATGGTTTAGCAGGGGTGAGAAGATATTTACAGTCTAAGGATATTAACTCATAACCAACTGTTTGTGAAAAAATAAAACTTGTTGGGATTATAAAGAATATCTAGGATTTATATTGGTAGAGGCTGCCACCTAATGGTAGGAGGAGATAGCAAACAGCAGGGATAGTTGGACCAGTCTTAGGTTTAAATATACTCTAGGGTAGTGATAACAGGCGGGGGAGTGGCCAAACGGTCTGCGGTAGGCTGCTAGAACGCACACACGGGAGGGCAGATTAACTCTATAGATAGTACAACAAGTCTACATTTAATTATTGTTAAGCAACATACATTTACACAATCTTGTTTGGGGGGGGGGTCTTCTCAGTAGTATTTTTCTAAGTACCAAGCAAGCTGGTCAATTCAGGGTGTCTTTAGGTGATGGCCGGAGGTATTCCTTTTGCGTTTAAAGCAGGGAGGGAGAACCTGGGATGGATTACTGTAGAGGAGAGGGAGGCAACACTGAGTTAGTTAATATTGCAGATATAGAGGGGAAAGGTAGAAGGTAAGGGATGTTTAGAGAAGAAGGGAGGGTGTAACAAAGCACAGTAGTAGAGAGAGGATATGGTTAGATGAGGCTAGAGCAAGTATGTAGAGGAAGATTAGGTTTAGGGGATTATCAATGGAAAGCAGCAGACATTATGCTATGAACAATACAGAACTCATCCCCTACACCACCCTCTGCCCCCAATCCTCCTCCAATATTTAAACTTAAACCCATCTCAACCTCCCACATAAAAAATTACTCTCTAAATTAAAACCATCCTCCAATGCCCCTGACAATATCCCATCTTCCTTCCTAAAAATAGCCGCAGATGGTATCACTCTCCCCATTAGCATCTTGATCAATAGATCCATGCAGGAATCTTATATGCCCAAATTATGGCATGCTGCCTTTATTCTACCTCTCTATAAAGGAGGCAAAAACAATACCATCTCTAACTACCACCCCATAGCTATCCTCTCCCCAGTCTCAAAACGTCTGGAAAAATGCATCCCAATATGGCTTCTGACCTGGCCATAGTACTATCACTGCCCTTCTCTCCTTCTTAGACACAATAGATCTTGCCCATGACTCTGGAAAAATAGTATCTACAGTGCTACTAGATCTGTCCAAGGCATTCAATACCATCTCCAACACCCATCTCTTGAATCATCTCTCTCACCTTAATCTCTCCCAGAATACATTTTCTTGGTCCTCAAGCTACCTGTCTGATGGGTCTCAAGCTGTGAAATGGGAGAAAGGCACCTCAACCCTCCTTCCTATCTCCACTGGGGTACCCCAGTGATCCATACTTGGTCCAATGCTGTTCAACATCTTTATTAATGATTTCTGCACAGCCATATCCAACACCAAAATTGTACAATATGCAGACAATTCAACTTTAGTCTGGTCTGACTCTAACCTCTCAGAGCTTCAAACAATGACCCAAACTGCTTTCTCCACCACTGAGAACTGGATGCTCCAAAACCACCTCTTGCTAAATGCCAACAAATTCAAAATACTATTATTCTCTCCCTCAAAAGCTTCCCCTCTTGATAAAAACTCATTCCAAATTATTAGCCAAAACAACTCTACTATAGAGGTTGTTCCCTTCGCTAAACTACTTGGGGTTACTATTGATGAACACCTAAACTTTGACACTCACATCCAGCAAAACATTAAGAAAACCCATATAAAACTTGGTATGCTATACAGAAACATTTACTTTCTCTCTCCTTCCACCAGACAAACTCTCGCCACTACTTATCTACTCCCTTCACTAATGTATGGTGCTCCTCTACTAACAAACTTATCTGCCTCTCTCTCCTCCAAATTGGAAGTCTGTTATAATAAGATTTCTAAATTTGCAACCAAAGCCAAATTCTCCTCCCATCATTGTACTGCCCTTAATTTGTTAAATTGGCTTGAACTCTCCAACCATCTAGATTATTTCCAAATTACTACAGCCCACAGACTAAGTTTTCAACCTACCTAAGTGCCCAGCACTAATCAACATCCTTCAACCTTACACCCCTCAGAGAACTCTAAGATCTACTCACCAAAACCTAATCACTGTCCGCAAACCCAATCGTCCTGCTGGTCACCTTCTTCTATCCTTTTCCTTAGCTAAAAAATGGAATTCTCTTCCTAACTCTCTAAGGACTTGTGAAAACGTTAAAACTTTAAAACTCAGCTACATGCCTACCATTCCTCTAACAGGAAACGCAACTGAACTCTCCCCACCTTGCCTAATAATCAATCTACCCCTTAAACTCCTGACTAACTCTGAGTACAAGCTAACCTAATGTACATATTGTAAATAACATAAATGTACGTATTATAAATAACCCATCTCACCTTTTTTTTCTCTTTTCCTTCTAAGTCTTTATTCTCCTTCTCACTTAAGTTACCACTGCCATCCTAAATATTTAGCTACTATGTAACCAAAGAATTTATTCCTGTTCTCTAGCATGAAATGAAATTGTAATTGTGTCTTCTTTACTATGATTGTATATGCAACTAAGCTATGTAATGTGGAGCTTTTCTCCCTGGGCCTCCACTGAAAACGGGCTCCCTGAGCCCAATGGACCTCCCCGGTCATCAAACTGGAAATAAATAAATAATAAATAATAAATAAATAACACTGTTTAATGTGTTATTTATTTTTTTATTTACTTTTTATGTTTTTGTTCCGCAAAAGTGCATTTTCGATAGAATGTACTTTTGCGGAAGTGAGTTATTGAAAATACGGTTCGATGAACTGTATTTTTGATAAATCAACATAGATCTGTATATATAAATATCTATATATGAGTATATAACACTTAATCTAATGCTCCTCAAATCAAACTTTAAAACAATAAGCAAAGTAGCTTGAAATGCAAATAATTATAACTATATTTACCTGGGGGAGAGCAAGCCCTCAGCATCCCACAAATCCTCTGCTAATTATATATACCATCTCTGAGACTGCACTACAGTGGAGAAAGGTCATATTCCTTACTTGGCATTGTTCGTGATCTCTCACAGAAAAAAAAGCTTACCCACAATGTACAATCAATTGATTTTCAATCACCTGTACTAGCTTTTTTCTTTAGGATAAAACTGATTCTCAACCACCTCAATATCATCTGCAATAATAGCGACCTCAAAAGATCAAAGAGACACAGTTCTAAACATTTGCCGCGAAACATCCTCATTGCATGCAGAAATATATAACATTCAAAAAAACCAAAACAGTGCTTTTTTTTTTTTTTTGCAAGGGGGCAAGCCGCCCTGTAGCCTCTTTTGGGGGTGTAGCCCCCACAGATCCTGATAATTATATATACTAACTCTGACATTGCACAAACACAGGGTAAGGAAAAATTTCCCAACCTCACACACCTGTCAATCAAGTGCCTAGTCAAACCTTGTAGCGCAGGCGTTAGAGCACTGCTCCTAATAAACCCGGAATCATGCGTTTAGATCTTATCAGGGTCTCTGCTTGTACTTTAAAATATCTAAGGTAATTCAAAAACATATTTTTGAGTGTGGGTTTGGCATAATAATCAAAGTATTTACCTCATAAGCAGAAGGCACAAGGTTTGATTTTGACTTCCTGGTATTGACTTGGCTTAACACTGCCCTTCAGGGCAGCTAGCCTAGCATTCATCTATAAACCAATATTCAAATATATATATATATATATATATATATATATATATATATATATATATATATATGTATACACACACACACATATATATATATATATATATATATGTGTGCGTGTGTATGCATGATGTATAAGAAGATAAAAGCATTCATCACATTTCAGCATAAAACCAAACATTTATTGTCTGAACATACAACCAAAAAATAATAATTTTTTTTTTCAGGGAGCAAGCTCCTACAACACCTCCACAACCCCTGCAAGTTATATATACTATCTCCAAGAAAACACTACAAGGAGGGAAGGACAAATCTCCCAAAGTACACTGTTCTACATTGTTACTCAAAAAAGTTGCTACAGGTAGTTCAGCTAATTTTCGATGAGTTGTAGTATCTTACAAAAATAGAAATATATATGTATGTGTGTGCGTACCACTAAGGAATGAAAATACCCAAATGTTGATATGAAAACCTTACAAATGACGATGCTGATATGCCAGTACACATGCATATAGAAACAGCCTCAGTGCATGCAATTTATAACTTTTAAAAAACTAAATAAAACAGAATTGTTTGCAGGCTTTTTATCTATACTAATGCCAAGATCGCACAAACACAAGGTAAGGGCAGAATTCCCAACCTCTCTATTTGTGCAGTATTGTACCCCTGTTGATCAGCTGTCTATCTGACCATATGCTGCCGACCTAACTCTCATTCATCCAGGTCACTAGCACCCATATATATATATATATATATATATATATATATATATATATATATACTGGAGCATTATTTCTTTATGTAGGCTGTTATATCTACCACAGGAAAAGGGGCACTTAGTTGTGTTTACTTGTCTTGTCAGCTCAGGAGTTTTTAGTACAAATCATTGATTTTTTTTCACTCACCTGGAGTAAGAACTGAGGATGAGACAGTTGTGACATTGGTGTTCGGTTACAAATTATCGACTCTGCCCACAGGCACATAGTGACACATTTCAACAGAAACATATGCATCAAGAGCACACACGCATGCATATATGTGCATTGTACATCTGAGCACTCCAGACAACAGTAATGGATAATGATGCCTCAGATGCACTTTCACATGTACAACACAAAAGCAGACAATATGGAGTAAGTGCAGCCTGCAGCTGTTAGATGTTTTGCCACCCAGGGCCATGTCCCTAACTATTGTATGCTCCCACACAACTAGATCTGGACGTTACAGCAGCTGTCAGGTAATAACAGAACAAAGTCTGCTAGAAGTGACCTGAATATTACTGCAGCTATTTGTGATAGCAAAACTTCTGCTAGAGATTACCTAAAAATTACCACAGGTGTCAGGTTAAAGTAGCACAAGATATATATATATATATATATATATATATATATATATATATATATATATATATATATATATATATATATATATATATATGGATTCGTATCACTTCACCTAAAGACCATTTTACTGGCACCCATTTCACTGAGACCAAATCATCACCTAAACTTCTTGTTTTACTGGAGCTGTTTTATTCAAGCTGTGCTGCCAAATCATTCAAGTTTGTTTAAAAGCAAACCTTGTCAGCGAGATTGCATGGAGAGCCACAATGAGTACCAGGGGTGAACATACCGCAATGACACCAGTATTAACGCATGAAAGAAAAGTGTACTGAATGCAATGTACACTACAACAATTATTTGCAGAATAAAATAATGGAAAGGTGGTCCACAAAGGCAAATACAATGAAACATACACTTGGCAGGGGAAGTGTGCTGATAAAAATGGGCAGGTACATGAATAACAGGAATGAAAAAAGAGGAAGAAGGCATGGTAAATATAGCAATGTCCCAAAGATAGGATATGTCAATGTATTTACACTTCCAAGACAATTCAGTAACATAACATTCAGCACGTATGTAGATAGCACAGTACATATTGCTGTTTATACCTCTTGCGTAAGTGAGTATATTATATCACACATGATAGCATATAAGTGATCAAACAAGGTTACATGTGAATGGAGATGAATGGCTGTGAGATCACACACTGACATGTTCACTGGACAGGACATTTAGCAAGGATGGTATATACAATATGGATTATGTGCATAGTGTGAAGATCTGCACAGTGACTTGCTTGAATATGACTGGCATGTCAGCAAATAACTCTCAACCAGTCATGGAAACATAGCAACAGACTCCTGGACAACTGTAATAATGATTGTCAGCATAATATAAGTGGAATTCACCACCCCTTCCCTAAAAAATGATCACTTCTTGGAAGGGTTAAGGACAGCATTAAATCTGGAGTTGAAATCAGGGGCAATCCTGCCCAGTTGAGGGGTTTGCATGACACATAAGCCACAAGCCACACCTGTGAGAATCAAACCCATATCATCAGTGTTGTCATTGAGCTGTTTATTTACTGGGTACAACACATAAAGATGTATCACACATGTATCTAGTAGAACACATTGAGGGGAAGTCTGCACTGCCAAATCCTAATGGACATGCATCCCACAAAATAGTTCTGTATGGATGACAAGATTTTTGGGAGCTCTCTGTGACAAATGTGATACACTTCACTAAAGTATCCCTTGTTGACATTGGTATTGGCCATACAGAAAACAGCAATTACAACAACACATTATTATGAGTGGATTCCCCATGCACAGCTGTGTATTGCATCCATCTGTCACATGTAATAGCAATGGGTATTGTCTGAAGCATCTGCAATTGATGTGTGAATTAAGAAGTGATCCATTGTAATGAATGGTGCACCAGTCTGTGAGACTGATGGCAATGCATCAACCATGTGCATAGAAAGTACAGCAGTGCAAAGTCTAGTGTCAAAGAGTGAGGGAGTTGTCACTGTGAAATTGTACACTTACCAAAAATATATATGGAGCATTCTCTATAAGTACATGTCAACACTCAGCACACATGCTACACAATCACTGCCCCCCTGACATTGCCAATAAAAATGTTATACTGCCATGAAATCCTGACATACAACCATATGTATGCATGCAAATTATCAAGTGGTAAAACTGATGTGATATAGTGGTACATCCATGACACAGTACCATCACACTACACTGTATATCACTTCCAAATAAAACATTTGGTCTGAATCACATACGACACAGTGGAATTGTTAACACAGTCGTACAACTCTACCTATTTCATGTTGTTACATCAGTTGTACATCACATGCCTATATGTTTATCAGTGGAAATGTGTGTGTGAGAGCCCTGTCACCATATATGGATACATAATAACTGAGGTGGATGTGGCTCCTGTAGAACAGTTAACTATGCAAATGCTGATAGTTACACAGTGCTGCTGGGGAACACCTGTATATTCCTTTTGAATAACAACATAATACTTCTTACAATGAATTCCCCAAGATTGCAAGTGAATCCCAACATGTCATATGTTTGTCTATATAACAACACTACATGTTGGTGAACCCAGGTGTATGTACTCATGTAATAAATATGATGTCATATTGCTATATGTCAGATAACATTTCCAGATTAGGTATATATATATATATATATATACACACCTGTGTCATACTGCATTTGTCACTGTGACAGTTGTATGACAACTGTTTAAAATGTTGATATAATGCAGTACAAGAACACATGCCTTCACAAGGTAACAATATACATAGCATCACCCGATGTCAACAATCCTCAGGAGGTGTACTACTACATTTGTTATGGAAGGAACATGTAACCATATGCCAGCAGTGGCCATCACAATGGCAGCTCAAATCACAGATTGGAATAAGCTGTTGTAGGGAAATGGTGCAGCCACACCTTGACATGGCACATGTTGATAGCAACAACATTGACATGTGCAATATTCGGAGAGTCATAGGACATTTTTTAGGTTACTGGCCAAGAACACATAAAATCCTAGCCATTATTATACCATGTAAACACAAATCGCTATATGTATGTGATGGAAGATAGTAGGGGTATGTGCATATGTATTTATGTGTTTGACTTAATACAGACTACTTCTGTCCATGTTTGACATGTGCATGGTCCCATGACAGAATAAGCAATCATGCATCCAGTGATCTGGAGATGGCTTGCAGAGGGTCCTGGAGGGGTTCTGCTTCACAGTGTGTATGCAGCTTTGAGATGATGACATTCTTAGTGTTCTGCAGAATGGGTTTTATTTGAATAGAGGTAAAATGGGATGTTTGACTCGGGGGGGGGGGGGTCTATGTAAAAGATTCTCCTGAGCGTAAGTCAAATGAAAAGCAATTAAAAATGTCATACCATGACCTTAATATAGCACCAACCACACACACAACAGTTGACTGAGGTCATATGAGAACATCACACCTGTGGAGATTTAGAAGCTGTATACCATACAGTGTAGGACTACCACCACAAATGCCTGATTTTAACACTGTCAGACTGCACTTTATAGGGGATGACATCATCAGTGCATGCTGAGAAGATGTTTGGGTAGGAGTGTCTGACATAGATGTAGACTCACATCCTGGTGTAAAATTCTCTCCAGATTGATACTTGAATGAAGACATACTTTTAAGTTGACTGCTGTAAGATTAAAACCCCTTCTTATCTACTTAGCTATCTACAGCATTCCATATCATTAAAGTTGCTGGATCTGTACACTTACACAACTGGAAGGTGTCAGCAGTTTTAAACTAATCTAGTCACTGGTCGAGTTGTGCCTGCTTGCACCTCTTTAGGTCACTGTAGTGGTGCCTACACTGCTCCCCAGTGCATGGTATGCCAGTCACACTAGAGACAGCCTTGGCTAGGCTGTACCGAGAATTAGCCTTGCAACTGGTATAGTACCCTGAGTTGTGCTTGCTTGCACCTCTTTAGGTCACTGTAGTGGTGCCTACACTGCTCCCCAGTGCATGGTATGCCAGTCACACTAGAGACAGCCTTGGCTAGGCTGTAGCGAGAATTAGCCTTGTAACTGGTATAATACCCCTGAGGAGTGCAACAAATATTTTTGAGTCCTCCACATCCTACCTCTGTAGAGGTGCCCTGAATTTGACACCATCCTTCCCATCTCCTGCCATGTCTGCAATGGTCCTTCAACAACAGTTGAAATGTTTTCCCGCCAGTTTGTGATATCGCATTTTACAACCAGGGTGCAAACATGCACAACCATGCCAACCGTGCTTGCACTATGGTAAGTGAAAAGAAACATTGCCAAACAAAGAGGAATGGAGTGAAACAGCAATGATAATGTGAGATTTGGCATTGATTTATGGCATGTGTGCTGCTATATAAACCAAAAAAATGAGCATTGCAGTTGCTGGTGTTACTTTATTCCATGGCTTACACTACATCTGATACCTTGGCATTTCGCCTTCAAAGGATAATACACAACATATGAACACACTATTTAAATTCAGTGCCCCCCTACTGATTGGATTATACTGAAACAGGCAACTAACGAAATACTGCAGTATTCAAATTTACTAAATATGCTATAAAACTATATGAGATCTTAATAAATATTCATTGTTCTTACATCATAAAAAATACTTCAAACAAATACTGCAATATTACATACTTATAAAACTGTATCAAGTATCTTATACTGACATTAACTTCAAGATTAAGCCCTCTGGGATGAAACGTTCTGAAATTCAAAATCATTCGACTCTCTAAATCCATCAGTTTAGATATAAAATTACCTCCTATGCATGAAACAGGCTGACCCAACACACAAAATCTAAAGCAATTATCAGATCCACCATGTACAGAATGAAAGTGCTCAGCAACGCATTATTCATATTAAGATTGCGGATGTCCCCCAAATGCTCCAACACCCTGGTTTTCACCATTCTCTCCATCACCCCTATGTGTCATTTGACATTACTACATCCACACACCAAAATGTACACCACCCCGAAAGAGCTGCATGTAAAATATCCCCTAGAAATACATTTCCTACCATTAATAAAATTACCAGACACATTTTTAATTTTGTTACAAACTTTACAATGCCTACATGGATATGTTCCACTGGTGTATTCTCACCCTATGTACATCCTTGTTTTAAATTCAATAATTCCTTAAGATTTAAATATCCTTCACAGGAAATATTTTACCCTTTTCAGGAACAAATAACCACATTGTTCATCTAAAGAAACTAGATGCCAAGAACCTAAAACCAGCCTTCTCATAATTTCAGAGAAGGGAAAATACTTACTGACAAAGTAAATTCCTTCTCACCTTCAAGTGACTCCGCAGCTCCCCACAGTTCATACCATTTACTGGGATGCATGCAGCCCTCCCATGGCTCCTTCTTTTTATGCCATACATTAATACCACAAGCTCGATTTCTTGCCATGCCAAATATTTCTTCACTATAACCTCTTTCAGATAACCTATGAACTACTTCCTGCAAAAATTCACCTTTCAATCTTTCATCAAATGTGTTATGTAAAATTTGGTTACATTCACCAAAAGGCAAGGAGTCTATAAGATGAGGGGGATACATGCTGGAGGCATGCAAAAAATTGTTGGTAGATATAGGTTTCCAGAAAGGTTTGAACTGAATCCTTCCACATTCATCCGCATAAAATTGAATGTCAAGAAACTGTATTTCCCCACAGCTTTGTTGAAAATAAAACATCAGTCCATGTTCATTCTTGTTCAATTGCTCCACAAACAAACATACTTCTTGCACAGGCCCCTTACAAATGAAAAAATGATCATCTATGTAGCATCTATATAATACAACATTATTAACAAAAAAATCAGTATTATAGATACATCTTTCTTCAAACACTCCCATATAAATGATGGCATAAGATGGAGCATAAGGAGCCCCCATGACAGTTCCCTTTGTTTGTAAAAAGAAATCATTTTTCAAACAAAAAATTATTATGACTTAAACAAAACTCTAATAGCCTAATAACAAAAGCAGTGTGTGGTCTCTCTCTCCCATAATCTGCAAAATGTAAGCCATAGAATAAATTAACATCAGCAACTGCAACACTCATTTTTTTTTGTGTTATTTGGTGTATTTAAGGTTTTGTTGGTTGTTTAATATGTGCTGCTATACCTGGTCACACTTTGTCCACTGATCAACACTCAAATGCTAAATAACTTGAATTTTAAGCCATGCTTTTGTAAGGATCAATGATGGCTTGACACATATTTGTTGGAACTTACACACTGTTAAAAGTAATTTGTTTAATGCGGAATTCAACCCTATGTAAAAAAGAATGCATCCATTTCCACACGGGTTATTCTTCTTCATTGCCACAGAAGACATTTTTGTCACAGATAGTCATTACACATTTACAGCTTAAATAGTGACTGGTGCTATAATTCAGGTGTTAGCTGTGTGTGTGTGTGTGTGTGTGTGTGTGTGTGTGTGTGTGTGTGTGTGTGTGTGTGTGTGTGTGTGTGTGTGTGTGTCATTAAAATGTCCTGGTTTATGCATTCTCAGGTATGATGCAGGACTACTGACTGACAATATACTAGAAATGGATAGACTTGCATGACTTTAGTAAGAGAGTTTGGAGCCATGATACACATCTCATAGTGCATTCTGTTTTATATTTATACTTCGGATAAGGGAGGGATATAGATGATTGTCAGTAAACTATTGTGTCCATCAGAGATATGCTACTCCATTTTTAATTACATAATCATCATTGTCATGCTAAACCAGTTACACACATAATACATATGACATCTTCAAAATTATGTGTATACAAGCAGTAATTATACATTTGTTGTCATTCAACCTGCTATACATAGCTATTGCTATGTAGTATCACCTTCATAATCAAAGTGCTGTAAAAAATTGCAGCTGAGCACCCTTACTAAACATAGAATGTGCTGGATTTGAACTCTGTCTCCCTTGTGGTCTGACCATGGACTCACTGCACTTATAAACTGTGCCACAGAGAAACCTCTATAGGAGGTTTCCACACCCAGTGCTGCCCAGAGTGCTGAGTGTTCTGCCTCACTGTTGAGCCTTTTGTGGAATGGAAGGCAAAGCAAATTAAATTGCTCACTTTTTTCTTCATTAGTGAACCCTGTTTGCACACCATTAAGCAATGTGCAAATGTAAATGTCAATAGTGAACATGCATTACTTGTGGAAATAGCATTGTGACCCTTCCTCAGTAAAAATAACTATGGTGGGACTGCAACCCCACTTTACTCATGTTCTCTCCTTTTTAACTCAACATATTTACACCTTGGGCCACAGAGCACTCAGGTAACTGGTGGAATTTCTGCAGTCATTGCCATCTTTGCTGCTGACTGCTGCACAATGCTGCTAAGCATGCTTGTGCTGTGTAAGGTGACTGAAATAACATTCTCAGTTTTAAGCAGCCCCCCATGTTTGTACTATGCCACATGCTACACACACATATGGAAAAAGATAAAAAGAATTAAAAAAAGGATAAAAAAGGGTTAAACAATTATACAGCTCTAGATTTGAACCATCAGAGTATTGTGCTTAGACAATGCAGTTGTAGTGGGCTACGTCTCTTTGCCACAGACACAGCTTTACAATAACAATCACCTAATGTGTGTACAGGAAATTAGCATTTCATATGAGTAATGAACAGTTCATACAGTTGGATGTTCTCAGTTTATTCTACATGTGTACATAACATATTTTGTGGAGCAAGTGATCACACATTTTTTCTGAATATGTTTGAAAAACTTCTGATCTGCTTTCTGTTTGTTTTCTGAAAGTCACCCCCTTATCTCTGCTTTAATTTCAAAATAAATCACACTTACTAAATAAATCTTCAAAAGCAACTATACCATCTTATCTTTACGCTACTATATTAAGAAATCAACTTGAAACTTGCTATAATAAAATTGCAAAGTTTGCCACAGTAACAAATTTCATATCCCATCATTGTTTGGCTTTAAAGAAGCTATCTTGGCTCAAACTACCAAATCTCCTTGCTTATAATCAACTCACCTTCACCCATTGAATACTAAATCAGACAGAAAAAATACCAGGACTTCAAAATCTACTAAGACACAGGATATTGTATTCCAGTAACAAACCCTTCCTAAATATATCTAAACCTAACAATGCAGCTGGAGTTTCCCTTTATTCCACCTACATAGCCAAAACTTGGAATTCCCTGCCATTAAACATCAGAGCAACTGCTAACACTTCCAACTTAAAAACAAAAACAAAAAAAAAAAAAAACTTCTCAAGTCACATCTATCAGAATCATGGACCTGCTTGTGCACAAACTCTAGTTGGGAAATAGATGTCTTAAGGCAGCTAAAGGAACACAACCTGTTATTTTCTATTTGAATAGTATACCCTACTAAGCAAATGTATACTTAACTTGCTTGTTTTCTACTTACAATCACAGTACTGACATTATTTGTATCCTAGCTAGAGTACATGATTGTATCAGTGAAATGTATAACATGTATTTTAATTTTGTACTTGTGTCTGAGATTGAACCAATATTTGTATCTGTACATTGTGTAAGTATCTTATAGTTAGTTATAAAAGTGGAGGCTTTTCTCCCTTGGCCTCCACTGAAAAAAGACATTTTGTCCAGTTGGTCTTTCCCGGTAAACAAATGTAAAATAAAATAAACAGAATTTACTAACAGGCATGCAATCTGTAGTGCATATTGTCTCATATTTCTTTCAAGGTGTGATACAAATGCATGACAGTCAGTAACAGTTTTCAACAAAGGGAGGAAACCGTGCTATTATGCCAAGGAGATATACACGTGGGGTGTTTGGTTTTGTTTAAAAGCTCATTGCAGTTAGTTCCACACTTTGTAAATATATCTTCACTGACACACCCACTTCAGTGAAGGGTGTCTGTGCATTACTGTGTTTTGCTTCAGTCAGACTAATCATTCACACTTACAAGCCATTAGCACCTAACAGTGGTGTAGAGGCTACACTATGTTTACATTTGATACATGAAGTCAAAAGTTTGGTATTTAGCAATTCTAAGAAGGTCACACCTCATTTGCATCTTCAGAGTCCTAAGAGGGCTGAATCTACACTGAGTGGTAACCATGTAGCTAGGGACCTTGAAGGGGAGGGGATTGATTTCAATCATGGTTATTCCTCCACTTGTGTGAGTAATGGGATAAGTATGCTTTTTTGGAATTTTTTTTTCTGTACTGGGTATTTCAGTTGCACGGGCCAGGTTATTCTGTAAACTGCATAAGTATATATTGCAGATGTCAGTCATGTCAGATTTTAAGTATATATTGCAGATGTCAGTCATGTCAGATTTTAAGTATATATTGCAGATGCCAGTCATGTCAGATATTGATGATATTGCTGGACAATTTGCACACATTCTACTTAGCTGCATTTACAAGTACCAGTTAGGCAGGCATCTGCCATTCATTCATGTTCTTACACATTTAATATTCCATTACATTTTCAGTACTTACCTTGATAGTCCTACAATTACAACTATTATAATCTGGGGATGACTCTGTCTAATGCCAGCAGTACACAGCTATTACATTGGGAAGTAAAGGTTGTGAGTGTTGCCTGGCATCACTTTTACTCTATGTATGTGCGTAGGATGAAAGGTACACCCCTTAAGTGGTCAGCACGTGCACCATCCATTGCCCTATGGTCAGGGTGAGGACATATTGTGCATGCCTGCATCTACCTGCACCCACAGCAGCTGTGGGAACTCCCTCTGACTCTTCATCTATGTGTGGAAGTGGTGACCTTGCCAGTGGAGGTGGAACATTTGCTCCTAGCCAATGGTGTTCCTCCTGCAGCTGTTTTTGAAGAATGATATATGTAGGATAGCATAGACTGTGATATTTTTGCCAGAAGGACTGGGACCATACTGCTGAGCCCCCCATGTATCTAGACACTGAAACTGTGACTTCAACAGCCCAAACACACTTTGTATGATATTTCTTGCTTGAAAGTGTGCCTTATTATAATGTTCCTCTATGGGTGTGTGTGCATTCCTGATGGGCATCAACAGCCATGGTTTGAGTGCATCCCCTGCATTCCACAGTAAATGGTCTTATGGATCATCACCCCTGGAAAACCTCTGGTAGAGCTGTGAGGTCTGCCAGATATGGGAGTTGTGGTAACTGCCAGGGTTGCCAGCACACACATTTAGGATGATTCCCCTAGCATTGCACATGACCTTGCAGATAATGGAGTGGAACCACTTTCCATTGGAGTAGATCTTCACTGTTCCCCAAGTGGTACTGTGATCTCAATGAGTGTGCAGTCTATGGCACCCAAGAATTCAGAAAAGTGTCCAATGCAGTGGAACTCCTGCATAGTTATAGCTCTGTCCATGGAGGTAGGGGAGAAATATATAGATAACTGGTGTAGGATCCTGGATACTAATTCCTATGACACCCCCAGCACATCCCCTGGGGGTCACTGAAAGGTTCCTGTAGCTAATATTCTAAGTGTTACATGTAACCTGGTCTCCACAGGTATTGGTTCCCCTTGAGTTGCCCTCACTGTCATCCCCTTGATTTGCCCTTGCTGCCAGGTGAGGACTACAAAGGTTGCAGAGTTCCTGGAGTGTGTCTCTATCCACCCTGTGATGCTCTACTACTTCCACCTCATGCAGACCATGAAAAGTTAAATGGGGTCTAAATACACTTCTCCTTGCCTTAGGTCCATCAGCAGTAGCATATATGTTCACCTACATGTGCAGAAGAGCAGCAGCATCCCTTAACATTCTTTCCCTCCAGTGTAGTTTCTGTGGCTATATTCCAATATTTTTGGAGTACAAGGCAGAAGGCTATACTAAGTATACACAATTGCTTTATAGCTTGTTGAATAGATCTGCTATCTTGAATTTGTTGATTAGCACACAATTCAGTTGCTGAAGCAGTAATTAGCGTGCCATGGCTTTTACTATTTTTGTGTGGCTCTGTACATCATGTAGAGCTGCTTACTGAATACAAAGTGATGCACTATCATGTGTGTGTATCGTGACATGACCACAGTTTCAGTTAACCATGTAGAGTTATTGAATCTTGCCCTTAGTGATGCCACAATATGCTATCAGCTGTCAGCATGGTTTGTGTAAACATTACACACCAAATACAAGAGCAGGTATGCACCTCTACTTTTTCAGTCATTACATCCTGATAAGTGTAAGTCTACATGCTGACATGTAAAATGCATAATGAGACACTAATACTTCAGAATATCATGCAAGCATCTCCAATCTGAACTCACCGAAGCCATGGAAATGTCACTGTGGTAAAATACATGATATCAAACACAGACAGACAGCCACTTGAATATTGCTGAAGGTGATATATTATCTATCACACATACACAGCATCAGCTACTAGAATGAGTACAACCACTACGTATTACATTATTTCATTTGGTTCGCCTTCTTTATAGTCACCCATCGTTATGGTCAGATGTGGATAGTATGCACCTAGGCATGTTGACCTTGACACCAAGTGGTTTAGCTACTTTATAGAGATTTGTTGTCTATACTTATTTCACATGGGTGGGTAATGTACTTTTCAGTTATGAATGTATGTGGTATGAAGTGAACAAGGAGCTCACTTGTCTAATTGGCCATGCTTCTTCTAGCAAGTAGCACTACTACAGGCTGTCTTAATGGCAAGCCAATCCTGGAGAATATGTTGAATAAGACACTTCAAGAAACCATTTTATAACATAAACCATACATACATGTGTATTAACTTTATCCACAACAGAAACATGCAGCAGCATACACACACACACACACACACACACACACACACACACACACACACACACACACACACACACACACACACACACACACACAGAGCCTACATACCATAGATACACACACACCTACACAGACACACTCACACACGCACATTATGCACATCACAAATTCACACACACACACACACACACACACACTACACACATCACAAACATACACACACACACACACACACACACACACACACACACACACACACACACACACACACATACACCCTAAATACCATAAACACACACACACAGACACACACACCTACTGACACACAGACATACACACATACACACACACACACACACACACACTATGCACACCACAAATTCATACACACACCACACACACACACACACACACACACACACACACACACACATTCATTTAGGCTTTGAAAATCAAAGGCTTTTAATGTGATTACTGCAGCATATGTTTTATAGCTTAAATACTTTTCTTTGGCTCTATACATTAACACAATAGGCAGTTATGTAGTGCATAGGTAGCAATAGAGCAGTGTGCTTGTATAATCTGTTTTGAATGTGTGTGAGTGTGTTTCAGGACAAAACATTCACAGTGCTTTTGTAGAAGTTTAGAAATGCATTTTCTTCACAAACTCTAGTTTGGCATTATAGAAATAAACAGCTTATCTCCATCAGTAACAATAACACATTTTGAACAGTCTGTATTACAGCAGATTAAAGCAATAACTTTGATGCCCCATAATTTAACATAGGAATAGATTTATGGAATTTAAACTTTAATCTTAGTAATGAAAATTCACTATTGTTGGTAACCTTGTGCTCATTATTTTTTCATCACTTTACATTGATCCAATCTCAAAAAATAGAGCTGAAAAATTCACTTTAGTTATAAATAAGTCTTTGAGGGCATATATTTTTGCCAACAAATTTTAGAAGCATCTTTCTGATTGCAAGTATTCCTGAAGTTATTAATTCTATTTATTAACACATAACATGATGCACAGTTTTGAGGCAACTCATTAATGGGTTGCTTGTCTGAACAAAAATGATGCTATTAATCTTTCAGTGTTTATGGTCTCACAGTATTTGACGATTGCAACAAATCAAGCTTTAATATATATTCAGTTCATCTGAAATTCTGGCTCTGAATCTAGCTGATAATACATTCATCATCTGCTGTCTACTATCTTTCCTAATTGTTCATATTGTATCTAGTTTTGTTCCTGTCACTCTGTATGTTTTAGCTTTGCCATTGCTGTTAAGCACCATTTATCATGTACTAATAGAAACATGAGCTATACTTTGTTAGATAGTTCCTTAGTATTTTGAATTTACTTGAGAGGTTAAAGTTGAGAAATTCTGCCTAGAATCCTATGTGTTCAGAACTATTCTTGGTCAGATCATATGCAGGATTCAAGCAGCCAAGTATGACTTAAGGTATGTGACAAGGCAGTGATGTAACATGCATGCAGAATACTAATATGCTGTTAAGCATACCTGGAGCGACACAGTAATGTCTGATACCTCATGGACACTGCTGTACCTGCAGAGTTATACAATTGGTACATACAAGTTTTCCACACAGGAGGCCTCAGGCAAAACTGAGATACACATCCCCTATCATGGAATACATGGTTGCATTTACAATGACCACAGAGTAGCATTACATTAATTTTAAATTCAGCTCCTTAACAATAGAGGTGCTGAATGTTTCTCACTCTCACCTACCAGTACATGACTACAAAACCCATAGTAAATGGCAACATGACTTGACTTATTTGTTACCTAACCATGCTTACCCATCCTATGGTCCTGGAAATGAACAGGTGGTTTAACAATATATTATGTAATGTCCCTGTGTTCTTCACACATGCATGTATGAGATACTGTATGCATACAGAAGGAGCTATGTAATGTGTACAAGCCACAGTGAAGAGACTTTTTTCAGGCAGCTATATCTGTGATCCAGTGATCTCTGGTCTGGTTTCTGATTATAACTAGCTTGTAATATCTTTGAAAAATGGATCCAAGAAATTTACAGCTCAGCAAGCTCCTGCCTGGTGCCCAGCAGAGTTCTACAGCAGCAGAGAGACAAAATAGATACTTTGGAGTAATTAAATATAATTTCTATGCATTTTCTTGCTCCCTCTAGCTAATTCCTCCTAAAACGACGATTTTCTAGAGTTTCTGTGATTTAAAAATTTTGTTTCAGCTACATATTGTACTTATTTTACTGCCTGCATTTTAACAAAGTCATTTTTGTGTTTAAATTACCTGTTTAACTATTGTAGGCTACACACTCAAGTGTGATAGCCATTTCTGTGCATTTAAAGTGTTTTTTGATTGTATCTGCTTTATTTTCTGAAAAAAAATATATACTTGTCTTCCCACCTTTCTAAGCTAGTTTAGTCCAGTTTTCAGGTTAGTGCTGAATTCAGGGCTGTGTTACAAGTTTCTGTGTTTGCCCATACCTTACTTGGATAGACGGAAGTTTCGCTGTTCACTGAGAGAGGGAGCTTTGAGCAGGCTATCTGTCCCTGGAGGAGTGGTTTCAGCCCAGAAATTAGTAGTTTATTGGCCATTTTGAGCTAATTTCTATCTCTTTTATTTCCCTGCTATAAAACCCGCATTTGCAAGGTTTTTCTGCTAGTATACAGCTCAGCAAGCTCCTGCCTGGTGCCTTGCAGAGTTCTACAGCAGCAGAGAGACAAAAGAGAGACTTTGGAGTGATTATCATTTTTCTGCATTTTCTTGCTGCCTTTAGCTAAGTCTGCCTAAAAACGCAGATTTTCTAGAGTTTCTGTGATTTAAAAAACTTGTTTCAGCTACATATTGCACTTATTTTACTGCCTACTTTTTAACAAAGTTGTTTTTGTGTTTAAATTATGTCTTTAACTGTTGTAGGCTACACACTCAAGTGTGATAGCCATTTCTGTGCATTTAAAGTGTTTTTTTTTTTATTGTATCTGCTTTATTTTCTGAAGAAAATGCTTGTTTTCCCACCTTTCTAAGCTTGTTTAGTCCAGTTTTCAGGTTAGTGCTGAATTCAGGGCTGTGTTACAAGTTTCTGTGTTTGCCCATACCTTACTTGGATAGAAGAAAGTTTCTCTGTTCACTGTGAGACAGGGAGCTTTGAGCAGCCTATCTGTCCCTGGAGGATTGGTTTCAGCCCAGTAATTAGTAGTTCATTGGCCATTTTGGGCTAATTTTCATCTCTTTCATTTCCCTGCTATAAAACCCACATTTGCCTGGTTTTGCAAGTCGGGCAGCGCCGGTTAGCTAGGGTATAACTATTCCCAGCTCCACAAAGTCTACTCTTCAATTTTTCCCTTGGAACTAGACAAACTTTCAACCTAAGCATTCAAATCATTCACTTCTCATTCCTGCACTTGCCCAAAACTCATAGCAAGCACTAGTAAATCTAAGCACAAGACCCACCTATTCTCTCTATTCGACCTTACCAGCCAATCAGTAAAACAGTTCACTGTACCTATCCAGGCATGTCCAAAGGGCAGTTTCAGGCATACTCTCCAGTCCAACTGGTGAATCTGGGCATTTTGAGGCAATGTTACAATTGCCTCATGTACACAGACAACTCTCTCCTCCTTCCACCAAACACTAATACATGTGAGAGATGCAATTATACAGCCAATCTGGAGGTTAAGCTCTCTCAACCCAAGACTGGACCAGGCAGTCAAGAGGAGAAGGGAATTACTTGCATCACACCACCAGTCTCACATAGACCTATGAAACCAGCACTGGCAAAAAACACACATAAATACACAAAAACATACTCGGAGGCTCTAGATAAAAATCTGCAAAAGCAACAGAGACCTCCAAAGCAGACATCCAAGCAACCTCCACCCCCAGCGCAAACCATGTAACACATACTTCACAAAACCAGTATGCCACACAATCACAGCCATTAAGGAAAAATAACTTACCCAACACACTAGTAATAGGTGACTCTATAGTCAGGCACACTGACGTCCCACTCACTAGGCTTAACAAGGAGACAGCTACTGTTAGTTGCCTGTCGGGTGCCAGGATCTGCCACATAACACAAGCACTCAGGTCACTCCAGAACAAGTACAAATATGACTCTGTCATTGTCCATGTTGGTGTGAATGACCTGAGCCATACCTCCCTGGACTACATGAAGAGAGACATGGAAGAGCTCTCTGATCACGTAGCCCAGGCTGGTATGACCCTGACCCTGATTGGCATCCTGCCCTCACCAAGAATGATACTAATGGTATAAAGAAAAATTATCAATTTCAACAACTGGCTAAGTTTCTGGTGTCATTCAAAAGGGATCCAGTGTCTGTCAGCCTGCAATGACATGACTGATAAGCCACACTGCTTCCCTAGAGACAGCTTGCACCTGTCACCCTTAGGCTTTCGAATGCAGGCCAAGGCTCTTGCAACCCCCATAGTGCCTTTTTTAGGCAAGGCTCAAAAGACAAACCCACCCCCATAAATAGCACAAGTAACAAAAATCTGAGGGTAATGCTACTCAATGCCAGAAGTCTAAACCTCAAAATGCATGCACTCGAGGCACTCCTCAGTATGGAGAAAATCGATATATGTGTAGTAACAGAAACCTGGTTGAAGGTTCCAGAGAGCACCTCAACACTACCAGGCTACAACTCATACCATACATTTCGGCCACAGAACCCGGACCAAAATACAAAAAGTGGGGGAGTATCCATATTCATCAAGGATACCCACACCTCCAGGTTAGTGGCACAGCACGATGCTTCAGAGATAATCCAAGTGCAACTAACAACGGGCAAACTGCTATTCAAATTATAGCTTGCTACAGATCACCCACCATGTCACAGGACCCCCCACTCCACATTCCTGGAAACACTGGGAAACATAAAGGTCCTACCAAACACCCTGATATTGCGTGATTTCAATTATCCAAACATTAACTGGGTGAACTACTCAAGTATGAGCTCCCTGGCCCAACATTTCCTAGAAATTATAAACTCAAATATCCTGGATCAACTGGTTAACATTCCCACCAGAGGTGACAACATATTGGACCTGGTCATCACCAACATGGGCGACCGGTGTTCCACACCGGAGGTCAAGCCCTCGCTGGTTAGAGCTGACCATAAACGAATCACTCTGGATATCCACATTCTGCCACCACCCCCGGTCAAAGAAACCACCATGAAAAACTTTTCAAAAGCAAACTTCACATTACCTAAGACCGAGGTCGGAAGTTTCAAAGCCCCCATGCTAAATGATAACACTGTCCAAGCTGCAAAATCCTTTACTAATGCACTCTACAAGCACCTACAAGAATGCATGGATCGTGCTATCCCAAATAAAACCAAGACTCACTCCTCTAAGAAAAGAAAACCAGTCTGGTGGACGCCTGCCATAAACAAACTATACAATAGAAAGAGTAAAATCCCAAGAAGGAAAGCCATCCCTGATCAGTATCAGCAAGAAACTACATTCCCTCATAAAATCATCCAAGGCTAGCTTCGAAAGAAAAATTGCCATGGACTCCAAAGATAACCACAAGGCATTCTTTAGCTATGTCAAGAATCTAAGTTGCAATTCTCAGATCTGCTCAGAGTTAGTGCAGAATGGCACAAAATACACTGAACCGACTGATATAGCCAACATCCTAGCAGACAGGTTCAGTGCGAATTTCACCCCCCTCTCACCCGCAAAAGGGCCCATAACTATACCAGAAGAATGTAGTGCCCCTGAAATCACAGACACTCAGGTTAAAACAGCCTTTTCCAAAGCCAAAAACACAGCATCAATGGGACTGGACGGTGTCTCAGGCTGCATCCTACACGAGCTCAAATATGAACTAACCCCTCACTTAAACCCACTGTTTAAACTCAGCCTCTCCACAGACTACATGCCCACAGAGTGGCACACAGCAACGGTTATTCCGCTTCACAAAGGTGGTGCCACAACGGACCCCAAGAACTATTGCTCTATAAGCCTGACTAGCTTGTTCTGCAAAGCTATGGAGCACATCATCATGGATCACATTAATAGAGACATTGGAAACCTCCAAACACTGGACTCAACCCAGTTCGGCTTTGTTAAGGGCAGATCATGCCTCCTAAACCTGGTGGACTTCTTTGAGACAGTTACCAAGGCTATAGATGAGGGAAAGGTGGTCCACACGGCCTACCTAGACCTCGCAAAGGCCTTCGACACTATTCCCCACTCAGGTATTATAGACAAGTTCACCAGCCTGAACATAAACCTCTACATCATGAGATGGGTTGCCAACTGGGTCACGGACCGAACCCACATGGTAAGAGTTGTAGGAGCTAGGTCTGACTCTAAACCTGTTACAAGTGGCATTCCCCAGGGCTCAGTCCTAGGACCCTTCCTGTTCGTCATATACTTCTCAGAGGTACAGGCAAGCACAGGAGGACTATGGCTCACCAAGTTCGCAGACAACTGCAAACTAGGGGCTATAATTGACTCTCCGGCTGACACAGACATCCTCCAAAAGGGTCTCACTGAGACAGATACCTGGTGTCAAAACCATGGTCTCAAGCTAAATGCCAAAAAGTGCATAGTCATCCCCTTTGGAAAAAACAAAGTACCCACAAACTACCACATAGGTGGTAGCCCTCTAAATATGGAAGACGTAATAAGGGATCTGGGGACCTAAGTAGATAGTAACCTCTCCTTTGATAATCACATTGCCAAAGTTGTTAGAAAATCCTTCTATGTGGCCCAACTAATCACAAAAGGGTTTGCATCCAGATTAAAAGAGGTCATTGGGCCCCTCTATGCATCACTCATGAGACCCATCATAGAGTGCGATGCCCCATTTGGGATGTACCTTACAAGACACCTGCAACAACTGGAAAGACCACAGGTGTTCCTCACCAAGAGGATCACTGGTCTCAAGCAGATGCCCTATGCAGCTCAACTGAAGAAACTCCAGCTGTACTCGGTTGCATACTGCCTACTCAGAGGTGATCTCTGCCTGACATACAAGGCCATGTCCAACCCAGAATTGATGGACATGCTCCACCTAAAGAAAACCATATCCCCTTGAGCCACATGCTCCAGGGATCTAAACCTCACCACAACAATAAATAGGATGTGCTGGAGGGATAGATTCCTGTCCCAGAGACTTCCCATGCTCTGGAACAAGATTTCAATCTACATTAGGCAGAGCTCCTTGCTAACCCTCTTCAAGAGAAACCTTGACAAGTGGATGGGAAACAGAAAGTTTACCCCAGGGATCACTTCAGTGGCTCTGCTGGACAGAGGCACAGGGAACTAATCTAAGGGGATGGCGAAAGCCAACACATTCTGGCTAGACTTATAAATGCCTTGGGCAGATAGCCAAGTACCTACCTATGAACCTATTACCCTGAGAAAGAGTTTCATAAATCCATTTCTCAAATGAACAGCAAATGGTTGTGGTCAGAAACTCAACCTTAATTCTTTGTAATGGAGTAGGTCCTTTTTTCTTTCCTCTTCTTTTTCTACACTGATAAGTTTGAAAAAAAATGTGTCAGTATGAAAAATTTGACAATATTTAAAGCTGATGGTTGGATGGAGGGGCACTTCACCTTTGATAGCCATTTGTGAGAAATATAATGTTATAGCTATTAAAGCTAGTTCTGTGGTCACTGCCATCAATGGGGCAGGGTTAGGGTTGCTTAGTTACAACAGCAAGGTTCGTGTATAACAACCTCATTATAACAAGCTTGTTATAACAAAGTTCTTATGTAGAATCTAGATATATAGTTAAACATTGTCAACATTCATCAAAACTAGTTATGCCAAAAAAAGTCAATATTGCATATCACAGACTGCAACAAAAATACAAAAAAGCAGCAGTGTAAAGTCAGGTCTATCCCATTTCTGAAGTATGGAGAAACTTCCTTACTCTACTGTTCCATTATCTTGCACTATTACGTATCCTTTCTGTTGAAAAATAATAATCAGTAAAACTAGTTTAACTGCTTCCATTTCAACAAAAAAACACCCTGATAAAAATCACAGAAATCAAATGAACCTCACTTTTGCAATGTTATTTTTCTCTCACTTTCAGAATGTAATCAGAGGGTATTATTTTACGCAAACAATAATGCCCAATAGGGTGGGCATTACAGAGACCTGATGTCAGATGTTGTCATAATCTATCACTGGAACAATTACCAGTAGACCCTTACTATGCTGTCTGCCACATTCTTTATAACCGACATGCATGCAATGCACGTTATTACTAAGAGGCACTATGGACCCTATATTGTAGCTGTGTTTATGCAGAAAATTGTATGCAGTCAATGTGCCAGTACATTGCTATGGAAGACATTCAATGTGCACTATTTTCCCTTAAAGCTATGTAATATAAAGCAATGAAAGTGTTTACTACATACCTCTGGCCTTAGATTTGTCAGTGAAGGGTCCTGTATTATACATGTTGGTGTGTATAGCAATAAGTGTATATACTGTAGTATGTCTGAATTGGGCAGAGGAGACATGTGCCCTGACCATTTATGTATTTCAAGATGTTAATCTCGTTTACACTATTAATGTTGTTACAAAAATTTGTAAATAACATAGATATTATATTCTATAAGAAGCAACATTATTTATTGAACTAAAACACCAAACAAAAGAAAGCAATGTCACCAGCAAACATGCAAGTACACAAGCAGGGTGACAAAGTAACGTGTGGGGACAAAATAATATTTAAACAAACACTTTAATAGCAGATTTAGCACTTTTGTCCTATTACATCAGGAAATCATCAGAATAAAAAATAGTTTATTGCCATTGTTTCTTATATAGGGTCTTTCACAATGAATGCAAATTCATTAATTACTTAACTGATCTAATTGCACACTATGCAGTTTCTTAAGGGTACAGAACTGAATGACATCCCAAGATACGTCTTGAACAGTTCATTACATACAAAAAAACTGAAACTGATGCAGTATTTAAAACCCATAATAAACAATTTAAGAAACCTTTCCTAAAATTTTAAATTAAGTTACATAAAAGGCATTTTAAAAAGGCATTCTTTAAAGATTGTTCTTAATATAAGTTATGTAAATCAGTTTAATTTTTTATGTAATGAACTATTCAAGACATGTCTTGGGATGTCATTCAGTTCTGTACCATTAAGAAACTGCATAGTGTGCAATTAGAACAGTTAACTAATTAATGAATTTGCATTAATTGTGAAAGATATAAGGAATGATGGGAACAACCTGTTTTTATTCAGATGAAGCCCTGATGTAATAGGACAAACGTGCTCAAGCTACTATTAAAACTTTTCTTTAAATATTATTTCATCTCCCCTTGAACTCTGTGGTATTGCACACGTTACTTTGTCACCCTGCTTGGGAACAGCATTGTTTATGACATACTATCATCATTAGCATTAGCCAGTCTGTAGCTATACTGAATATGTGTAATCAATAATATGGCAGTATTGCTACACCTTTCAGTTACTTCGTTGATATGCAATATACATATTTCTTAGAATATACATATTTTTTAATCCTTTTTTAATGTCTTCTAAACCTGAACCTGAAATGGTCCAGAGAGATCAATATTCTAGCCCAGTTAGAAAATAAAATAAAATTAAATTATAGATACTAAATATTAGCCTTGAAAATTTTCTTTCAGAAGGCTGGGTATTGGGCAAATAATTGAGGAAAAGCTCATTGTGTTTGCTCCACCTCATGACAGATTATTCCAGAAATTAGTGCAGACCCCCCACACTCAAGTACAGTTTTCACTACCAACTCTTCCACTTGGCTCTCAATGATAAAAGATGCCTCCTAAAATATCATTGTAAATCTGATATAGCACAGAAAAAATATTGCTGATAACTGAACAGTTATAGCCAGAGCTACTGAACATTATGCCTGTGTGGGTTTGCAAGATAAGAAACTGAACAGTGATATGGCTACAAGAAGCTGTGGAGCCCACAAAGCAAACGTTCATGCATTGGCACCATGCCAACAGTACAGATGTCAGTTCTCTGGCTAGATAACCCAACATATAGCCACTGTCATTTAAAACATGACATCTATACATCCATTGCCTATAGTTATGGAAACTAGATACATGCATATGTACAACTATTTCAGGCATGGACAATAATGCCCTTCTAGCCTGTCAAAATATAAAAACAGTCATTCAAATCAAATCACAGTATTTCAAATATATTAAAAAGTCATTCAAATCATAACTGTCGATAGAAAAAAACCTAACAACAATACAGAATACTCCCTGTATTTACCCTGCATTTCTAATAGCTGGAATGCCATTCTGCTCCAATCAAGAACAGCGTCTGTAACCTGAAAGACTTTACATGTTAACTGAAGCAACACCTGACAGATAAATGGCTTTGTACGGGCACCAACCCTGGTTAAATTGGTACTAATATAGCTATATCAATTTGTGACATAACTCTCTGCTATACAGAACGCAATGTACTATTATCACAACTATACCCTCCTCTTTATCTCATCTCCTTTATCTTTCTCATGCCTCCTCCCCTATTTCTCTTCTTTAGGCTGTTCTAACACTTTATCTTACCTTCTTATGTCCTAGATTTTGATCAAGTTTTTATAGTAACAAATATTCTTATGTAAAATCTGACAATCTGTGCATAATGATGACATTTCATAGAATATACCTACCTGTATTTAAGAATAAATTTATTTATATACAACCCTTGTAACTGTTATTTTTAGTCAAAACTATGTTTAAGTGGTGTAACTGGTGTCAAGGATGTCTGAATAATGGAACTGTTGTTCATGAGTGAAACTAACTGTAAATAATAAAGCAATGCAAATGATGTCCATGATGTCTGTATAATGGAAATTTTTCCCCAAGCCTCCACTGAAAAAGGACACTGCTCAATCAGACTTTCCCTGTAAACAAATCCCAATCAATAAATAAAGTTCCCATAATAAGTATCAAAGTTTTTGAAAACATTTAAATTACTGTTTGCTTTTACAAAATGTGGAGTTTATCCCCTGCATCAGCTACTCTCTCTGAAAGCCAATTAGTATCTGTCATTCCTACATAACTTCTTAAACAGGTTGTCTGATGATTCTCAAATACTCTTTGCTAATCCCAAACATTCCCAGAGGTAATAGTCTCTAAATGCTGAATGTACCTGTATAAAGTACCCTCTTTAATGGCTACAAGACACTGCACAAGTTCATCTATTTCAGTCTTTCATAATAACTTAAACTTTTACATCCAGGAATGCCCTTAGTATATTTGCACCATACCTTTTTTCAATTTACTCATTACTTTTCTTATTAGGTTTCCATATTATTATTCCATACTCTAGTTTGGGTATAATGTAGCTCTTTATATAGTTATCAGCAAATTATTCTCCTGTATCCAAATGGTCAATTTAGTTAGGTTCTTTTGCAGACATACCCTAACTGTAAACAATTTACCCATTTTCAAATTATCTGCATACATACTACAGAACACCTCAGATGAAAAATATGGATCTGAAGGATATAACCTAAAATACTATGGACATTATAGGTTCATAGGTTCATAGGTAGGTACTAGGCTATTGGGCCTGTGGCCTATATAAGCCTAGCCAAAAAGGTTTCCTGGCTTTCGACATCCAAGAAAATTATTTTAATGTGCCCCTGTCAAGCTGTGCCGCAGAAGTGATCCCCGGGGAAAATTTTCTATTTCCCATCCAGTCGTCAAGATTATTCTTAAAGAGGGCTAAAGAAGAGCTTTACTTGACATGAATGGGTAGTTTGTTCCAGAGTATGGGAAGTCTCTGGGACAGGAATCTATCCCTCCAGCATGTTCAGTTTATTGTGGTAACAAGGTTTAGGTCCCTGAAGCGTGTGGTTCAGTAAGATTGAGATTTCTTTAAGTGCAGCATGTCCAACAGCTCTGGGTTGACATAGCTTTGTATGTTAGGCAGAGATCACCTCTCAGTAGATGATGTGTGATGGAGTAGAACTGGAGTTTTTTGAGATGGTCTGCATATGGCATCTGTTTGAGGCCAGTAATCCTCTTAGTGAGATATTTCTGTGGCCTTTCCAATTGTTGTAGGTGTCTTGTGAGATACTTCCCAAACGGGGCATTGTACTCTATAATGGGTCTGATGAGGGATGAGTAGAGAGGAACAATGACCTCCTTTTTTCTAGAGAAGAACCCTTTTGTGATGAGGTGTGCCATGTAGAAGGATTTCCTGACTACTGTGGCAATGTGGTTATTAAAGGAGAGATTACTGTCCACCTGTGTCCCGAGGTCTCTTATCACACTTTCAGTGTCTAGTGAGCTACCGCCTATGTGGTAGTTCATGGGTACTGAGTTTTTCTCAAAGAGGATGTCAATGCACTTCTTGGCATTGAGCTTGAGGCCATGACTTTGACACCAAACATCTGTCTCTGTGAGGCCCTTTTGTAGAATGTCTACATCATTAGGTGATTCTATTATGGCTCCCAGTTTGCAGTCATCTGCAAACTTTGTTAGCCAAAGACATTCTGTGTTGGCCTGCACTTCAGAGAAGTAGATGCCGAAAAGAAGAGAACCCTGGACCGATCCCTGTGGTACTCCACTCATCACTGGTCTGAAGTCGGACTTGGAGTTGCCTACTTTTACTGTGTGGGTTCTGTCAGTGAGCAAGTTGGCCACCCATCTTGTGACATAGGGATTTATGCCCAGTTTAGTGAGTTTATCTATAATTCCAGAGTGGGGGATGGTATTGAAAGCCTTGGGGAGGTCAAGATAGGCTGTGTGCACTACCCTGCCCTCGTCTACATCTCTAGTGACTGCTTCAAAGAAGTCAATCAGGTTTAGTAGACATGATCTACCTTTTACAAACCCAAACTGAGTGGGGTCCAGGGTTTGGAGATTACCTATGTCTTTGTTTATAAGCCCCAAGATGATACATTCCATGGCCTTGCAGACCAGGTTTGTCAGGCTAATGGGGCGGTATTTTCCAGTTTCCATGGTGGCACCCCCTTTGTGGAATGGGATAACTATCACTGTGCATCATTCAGTAGGTACATAGCTTGAGGTGAGGCTATGATTGAACATTGTACTTAGGTGGGGTGCCAGTTTGTTCTGTAGTTCGTGCAGTACGCAGCCTGGGCTTTGGAGAGTGCGATCTTTACTTGTTCATCTGTGATTACAGGGGCTTTGCATTCTTCCGGTATTAAGATGGGCCCTTTGGAGGGTGAGTTGGGGGTAAAGTTAGCACTGAACCTATCTGCCAGGATGTTGCCAATATTGGTTGGTTCTGTATATTTAGTGCCATTGTGCGGTAGTTCAGAGCAGATCTGAGTGTTGCCATTGAGATTTTTGACATAGCTGTAGAATGCTTTGTGGTTGTCTTTGGAATCAGTGTTGATTTTATTTTCATAACTGGCTTTAGAGGATTTTATGAGGGATCTTAGCTTCTTGATGAGGCTGACCAGGGAGTTCCTCCAATCTTGAGATTTTACAATTTTTTGCAACAGCTTCTTCCTTCTGTTGTAGAGTTTGTTTATGGCAGGGGACCACCAGATTGACTTCCTTTTTTTGGAGGATAGCATCTTGGTTCTGTTGGGGTTGGCACGATCCATGCAGTCATGTATGTGCTTATACAGTGCATTTGTGTAAAATTCAGCAGTTGCACCTCTACTTCCCATCTGTATGGGTGTCATGAAGTTTGCCACTTCTGTCTTACGAAGCATGAAGTTGGCTTTGGAGTAGTTTTTGATGATGGTTTACTTAATGGGGGGTGGAGGTGGGATATGGATGTCTAGGGTGATTAGCTTGTGGTCGGATCTGACCAGCAAGGAGTTGACCTCTGGTAATGACCAGGTTCAGGATATTGCTGCCCCTGGTGGGGGTGTGGACAAGATGATCCAAGGCACTGGAATTTAGGAATTCCAGAAAACGTTGAGCGAATAAGTTGGCAAATGAGTAGTTTTCCCAGTTGATGGTGGAGTAGTTGAAATCACCCATAATTAAGGTATTGAGTTGTACCTTAATATTTTCCAGTATCTTAAGAAATGAGGAGTAGGAATCCTGGGGCATGGTGGGGGATCTGTAACAAGCTACAACCTGGATTGCAGTCTTGCCAAGTGTTAGTTACACTTGGATAATTTTGGATGCATTATGTTGAGGAAATAGCCTGTAGGTGTGGATATCCTTAATGAATATGGACATGCCTCCACCATTAGTGTTTTGGTTCAGGTTAGGTGGCAGAAAGGTGTGGTATGAATTATAGCCTGGTAATGCAGGGGTGCTCTCTGGAGCCTTGAACCAGGTCTCTATCACTGCACAGATGTTGATGTTCTCCATTTTAAGGAGTGCCTCGAGTGAGTGCATTTTGAGGTTTAGACTTCTAGCATTGAGTAGCATTATCCTCAGAGTTTGCTTGCTTGTATCTGTTACAGTGGTGAATTTAGCATTTGAACCTTGCCTAAAAAAGGCACTAAAGGGATGGCAAAGCCCTATTGGATAACCTAAGTGTAATCTAGAATTTTACCGGTCCAATTGCTGCATGATACCTGCCATGGCTATTTGTAAGCAATGTAGCTATCCATCTTATCAATATTACAGTAAAACGTAGTTGTTTTTATTTATTTACCAGTGTTTAATTAGTGTTTGCTGTATGACCCTATCAAAGGCAAAGTCTATATTAATCACACCACAGCACATAATTCATTTACCGCTATTATTATAGAACATCATGCTACAGGAAGTTCTATATTTATTTTCAAAATATGCATGCCGATAAATTGTTTCAAATACCAACATTACCAGTCCTGACAATAATTTATCCAAATTATCATTCTGCATTTTTTTTCTGCAACAAGAAAGTAAACTTATGTGTCTACATGACTCTGGGTTTGTCCTAGTCCCCTATCTCTTAAAGATGGATTTAACAAGTACATGTCCTCAGTCTTGAGGAATCTCCCCAATAGTTAAATGACCTACTTAATAACAAATATAATGACACTGAAAGACCATCCTGAAGTGTTCTCAGGTTATTATTACTAATTCCATCTACTCCCTGTCTTTTGTTTGGATTCAGTTTACATACTTCTTTTTCAATAAAATCTAATTTAATTTCAGTATGTGCAGTTACTTGGATGTTACTAGTAAAGTTTATTAACCCTTTTGTGAAGCCAAACTGTTCTGCATTAGATTTTGTAAATAAAATCTGTTGTGTTTCAGAATACATTTTAGAATCTACACACATATCTATGAAATGGTTTCTGATTATACTCTATAATCTTTATATACATTTTCTTCGAAGTTTTTCTTATCTTGTCTCACACTGCTTAACCTGTCGACCTAGCTTGCTTATTTCAATTTTTAAAGTTGTAGTTCAGCCTTGTTTCTATTTCTTATAGTTGTATCACTTTCTTATTTTGTTCTTTTGGAATTTTTTTCTGACATTGTGTACCTAGATCCGCATGTTAAATATATATATTTTTTTTCATTCAAGCAATTTCCCTTTCAAAACATATTATATTCTGGGGGGGTGGAGCCTAGATGGCTAACTAGCAGCAGCATTTTTTATGAGCTCCACAGTCTAGTACTAGAACACAGGAAAATATTTTTTTTCTTCATCAAAAGTAGAAAATTCTTATTAAGGTACCTTAATTCTACAAAATATCAACTTTAGGATATTTTCATTGAAAATTTTCTGTCAAAAAGTCTGGAGATTACTTCTTCTGTGTGAATATGAGCAACTCAAAGTCTTCCCATGCTGAAACTTCACTGAAAAAGGAAATTCAGTTGATGTCTGTCACTCTGCTTGAACTATCTCTTAAAATGGACAGATTTTCAGACAATCTAGAAAACCTAAAAAACAATTGTTAAAAACAAACTGATGTCCTTAAAGAATTATTACAGCAGCAACAATCTAAAATTTTAGATATGGAAACATCACTAAATGACATAGATGGGAGATTTAAGGATGAAGAGTCTCAGTGTGAATTTCTTCTACAACAGAATAATTGGCTAATCAATAAAATAGATGACCTGGAAAGCAGGGAAAGGAGAACAAATATAAGAATATTTGGACTTCCAGAAAAGATTAAAGGTGAAGACATCATCTTATTTCTAAACTCCTGGCCTCCATAAATATTAGATCTAAAGGAAGGTCTGTCAAATAGTATATATAGAAAGAGCACATAGAGCCACAGGAAAACATATCCCTTCTTCCACCAACATGCCTCCAAGATCCATTGTTGTGAAATTTCTATCGTATTTAGATAAAGAACGCATTCTCAAATCTGTCTGGAGAAAAAGCCCCTTGACATATAATAAGAACCAAATGAGATATGACAATTATTCTTCAAGAGTCTTAGAGTTAAGAAAGAAAGCCTGGCCACCTGTGAGATTACTAAAACAAAACAAAGTTAAAACACAACTTGTTTTCCCCTGCAAAAATCTGAATATTTCATTCAAATGACATAAGAACCTTCAACAATACTGAAGAAGCATCTACATTCATCAACAATAACAATATAATTACAATTCCAATAGACATGGACTGGTCATCTTCCACTACATTAAAAAGATCCTCTGAGAGGGCTGATGTGAGAAAGAAGAAACTGAAAACTGATCTTAAAAATGCAGGAGTCACTAATTCTCTCAAAGCATCAACTAAGACATGATTGTATAACTGCATCCTAAAAGTTATGTATTTATTTTCCTTGGACTCCTGTCTAACAGTATTTCTCTCACTCACTATTTGATCCCTTTCATGGTTTAATAAGTGAGTCATGTGTTATTCTGATTTCTTTGAAAGCTCTTGGTAGTCTAGTTTATTGGCAACTCACTAAAGTTAGCTCAGGTGTTGACAATATGAACACCTTTTCTTTTGGTATTGGTATAGTTTGTTATTTATATGTTTTAAATTACATTACTTATTCTAAAGTGCATAGTATAAAGCATTACAGTTATTGGTTTTGTTACATAAATCCCTGTTGATCTAGCATCTCAACATTCTAACATGACAGTTTAACGTTACTTCTTGCTTTGAATACAGCCTTGAGAAATAAAAATGTTGCCTCACCTCATAGTTTGAAATATGCCTCTGCTCGAGTGTAATATAGCATCATTGGCTTTCATGTGTCCTGTCCCTTCCAGGTTACGTAAACAGAATGTATATAATATAATGATTTTATATATATATATATATATATATATATATATATATATATATATATATATATATATATATATATATATATATAGAACCCAATCCTTTTTAAATCCAGACATATCAGTGTCTTTGAAGTTATAGTAACTATTCTGTGAACCTAGCCAAAGGAAATAATGATAAAAGAAATACAGAAGTTCATTAACATTCACAAATCTCTGCTTCTTCAGCTGCATGGACTGTAGCACTCCTTAACGCATTATGTGCGCTTCAGTCCGCTGAGTGCACCGTTGTAAAACAAAACTGCAGTTATTTCTTCTTCATTGGCCATTGGCATTATATAACAAAGATTTCGAGAATTTGTATTTTGAGCCTGATGATCTGCACAAGTCACAAGTCCCTGTACACTATAAACAATTAGTCGTGTTCGCTGGTGCATGTTTTTTTTTTGTTATTGTTGCCTGTTTGTCTCTCAGTTTCCCTTTCACTCTCTCTTAGACACTGATTTGTGGGGACAGGAATTGTTGAGGCTTGGTTTTGTTACACTTGGCAGTTCTTCTGCTATTTGGAGTAGGGTGACACAGTACTTTGTAGTTAAACTATGATCAATGTAAAAGTGAAACATTGTGAAACACGAGTTACAGTAACTTGCTAAAGAGTTGGGGAAAATGTAAGGGATGAAGTGAATACTGTGCCTGAATCTTGCTCTGGCTATTACAACCTAATAGAGGTATATATTAAACCTAATAGCCCATTATAGCATTCCATTATTATAGCAGAAGATGATTTATTTACATTTGTGAATATATTAACACTCAGAAACAAATGAGTCACAATCAGTTAGAAACCTTATGGGTGCCTACTGAACATCTGCACATAGGTTTACATGTCACATTCAATAAAGCCATCATTTGCCGAGCAGTTACTTAATGTAAATATAGATCAATGCCTAATAAATCTTAAAAATATATATATAAACTGATAACACTAATTGAAGATGTTAGTCATGTGACTGTCAATATTTACAATAAATATAAAAAATAATGTCAATCTCCAAAAGAAATGGCTTAAACAATGAGGTGTTTTATTCTAACTTGTTCATAATTCTTCCCTTAAAATATGGGATAGAATACATACATGTGTACTTATGATGTTACAGAACAATGATTCTGGGAAGCAGTGTGAGGTAAAAATATCTAATGTAGCATGTCAAATTACATCTTTTCTTTTTGAATGTACACAGAAAAGGAAGATATGTGGGATATGCTTGATGTTGTAGTATTGACTCATTTATTATTAACCAAAAATGCAGAACTGTTTTCAGTTCTTTCTACATCAAGCATTAAATAATACCCTTTAACGACACTACTTATCATATGTATATATGCCTCCCATCTTTCATTTCACATGAGTTTAGTTTATTCACAATAACAAATTTTACAAATGATAACAACTCTGTCTCTTTACTTTTTAAATATTAAATTGTGAATATATTATTTTAATTATGTAAAATTTGAAGACTATGGACATATTTAAAGTTGCCTAGAAACACAGATAAATTTGTACAGCTGATGTTCAAAACTGTTGTAAAACTGGTATCTCAGTAAACATCCTCCTTACTATAAGATATTAAATTCTCTACTCAGAGAACTTGATACTTTTGTTAAATTATGTCATTTGATTGAATTTTTTTATATAAGTTTTGAAGTTATTACACTGGTTTATTAATTCATACTATTCACTTCATCAAAATGTATGTATACAACAGTATTGTCACAATTTAATCAATAGTAAATTCATTTGTCAACTTTTTCATTCTCATAGATGTTCTTAGAAAAAAATCAACTTCTGTTTTGATTATATCAGCTCCCAATGTTCAATGCCAATGCAATGGAATTTAGATGATGTTGTATAAATGGAGAAAGAGTTATACTACTCATTACCCTCTAGTGATTTTAATTTAGTGGAAAGGTTCCACTTTCAAAGTATAGTTTAATAGCACTTAACATAAGATCGATTCACTACACATTATTTTATAAATGGAACTATATATATATATATATTATAATGAAGATATTTCTCTTTAAATAATAATTATTTTCGCTCACATTGGACTTATAATTATATTATTATTTGACTGATAATTGCTCATGTTTTATATATTGTTTATCTACTTGAAAATAACAAATCTCCAGAATTTATAAAATGGAGCTCTGCAACATCTACTATTCTTCAATTTATTTCGGTTATGAAGGTTAATCTGGTTGAACACTCTTGTTTAATCAGAGTAGGAGTTTATCTCACTCCATGTTTGTTAGAGAGACTACTAGAGTCACTATCTTCATATTTTCATGTATTACTTCACTTCACACACACTTTTTTCTACTTTTTTGCCTTAATTTTTCTTAAATTTGTTTTTTTTTAATAGGAAACATCAATTTGACCTTAGAATATAAATCTTGTAAGAATGTTACACATATTTTGACTGACATAAGTACTTTACACCCTTGTCTACTACAAATACATTATAAACCTAAACAAATATGATGGACTTAACTCTACTCTCTCTAAATATTAATGGATTAAACAATCCAATAAAAAGATCCAATCTACTAAGATATCTAAAACTAAACAAAGTGCAAGTCGTATTCAACACAGGAAACTCACTTTAAATCAAATGATAAATATATATGGAATCCAAATGAATATTTAAAGCTATCTAATTCTTCTTATAATAAAAAAAACTAGAGGAATCTTAATACTATGAAACAATGTTACTAATTCTCAAATTATCTATAACTATGAAGACAAAGAAGGGCTTATAGCAATTGATATTGAGATTTGGCAATAGATCCTGGGCACTAGTAAATTTATATTGATTTCCTGGCATTGGAGTGGGAACAATCAAAAAACACATAGACCATATTAATAGAGTAGCCAAAGGTAATTTGATAATAGGAGGAGACTTTAATTGTATCTTGGACAATTCAGAGACTACTAATAAAAGACCTGTCTGTTCTAATCCCATACAGAAATCTCTTAAGAAATGGACTGACAATTTAAACCTAATTGATACGTTTAGATTCAAAGAGAACAATTCTCTATTATTCTCTCACAGTGATTACAGATTTAATACTCAAACAAGAATTGATAAAATCTTTGTATCTCAAGATCTGAGAATAAAAATAAACAATTTTTCCATAATTCTGTGCCCTCTGTCTGGTCATAACTCAGTTATTTTAAAACTTCATATAGAATTTAAGAGATTAACTTTCACAAAAAGAATCCCAGCATATATTACCAAATTGAAACAATTTAAACCTTGTTAGATTTAGAAATTCAATACTTCTTAGATACTAATTACATGGAAGATATAAATATAGTTATTCTATGGGATTCTCTAAAGACATACTTATATGGTAAAATTATATCATGGTTTAATAATAAAACAAAAGAATGGGAATCTGAGTTAACAAATATCCAAAAGCAAATTATAAAAAATAATGCCAATAACTTAATGGACTCAATTACCAAAACTATCGGTGAATTAAATAAAAAAATACAATGAAATTTTAACTCATAAGACTAATATGGTGCTAGAAAATTGAAAACTAAATTCATATTCTGTATCACCAAAACATTTACACAATCTAGCAATGAGAATAAAAAGACAGCACTCTGAAAATAATATTATAAATATCATTCATGAAGGGAAAAATAATAAAAAAGTATCTGATATAAGTGACATTTTAGATGCCTTTAAATTTCATTTTGCAGAACATTTTAGAAACAATGATTCACCTCATACTATTCCAAATTTAGAACTGTATCTATCCAAAATATCAAAAATACAAGAAAAACTAATTACAGATATCCAAAAAATAAATCTCTCTTAAAGAACTTTCTGAAAAAATTAAAGAAAGCAAAAACAATAAAGCTCCTGGAATTGATGGAATTATTACTGAAATATATACATTATTTCCTACCCCTGCAATCTCAATATTACATAAAGCTTTAAATGAAATTCATATAATTCCACCTTCATGGAGATATTCTCTCATCACCCCTATCACAAAAGAAAATAAAGATCCTAATCAATGTAGTTGATACAGGCCATTATCATTACTTAATAATGACTACAACATGTTCATGTCTATTCTGGTCAATAGAATTAAAAAATCTCTAATACACGTTATTAGTGAAGGTCAAACAGGCTTTATTTATAACAGACATACACATGATAACATCCAAAGAATATTAACTATTATTGACATTCTAAATAGAGACAATCAAGAAGCCCTTATAGTCACTCTTGACATTGAAAAAGCCTTCAACTCACTAAAATGGGATTATCTTTTTAAAGTATTAGAAATCTATAAATTTTCCACAAAATTCATCACATTAATAAAAAAAAATCCATAAAAATAATCTTAATAATCTTATATAAAATTGGGTCCATTTACCTCAGAAGCCATTGAAATTACTAAAGGTACAAAACAGGTTTGCCCTATGTCCCCAGTCTTAATTGCACTAGCAATAGAATTTTTTTCTTTATTAATTTGCCATAACCTTAAAATTAAAGGCATTGATATTTATGGTCAATTTAATTCTAAAATAATGCTCTTTGCTGATGACATCCTCCTTACCCTAATTAACTCAGTTGAATCTTTACAAGAATTAGACTTACAAAGTGAGACCTTTTATCATATTTCAGGTTTACATGTTAGCAAAACAAAGTCCAATTTCATGTTATTACATAAGAAAGTTGACACTCACATAAACATAAATCAATTAATTGGAAAGCAGACTTCCTCTATAAATTATTTAGGGATAGTACTATGTGAAAATATGGATTTAACTTTAAAAACAAATTATAACAATATCATGAAAACTTTAAAAATGCATATTGAAAAATGGAATAAACTATATTTAAAATTTGAAGATAGATTGCAACTAATTAAAATGTTTTTTCTCCCTAAAATAAACTATATTGCGTAAGTTATTCCTATGATTCCCAATAAAAAATATTTTAAAAGAAATAAATAAAACCCTCATAAATTTTATTTGGTTCCCAAAAAGAAACAGAATAGCCTTTTCAAATCACATAAGACCTTGGGAATTAGGTGGTATTTATTTTCCAGACATAGAATCTTACATTAAAGCTTCCATATTTAAAACATTCATAAATTGGATTGACCCAAAATTCACTTCAGCATGGAAGTCTCTACACGCAATTATCTTCCTAAATGAAAATAAATTAATAAAACATCTGCAACTAAACAAACAAAATGATAAACTTTTTCATATCCTTAGTGTCAATTTACAATATAATTCTTCTGCACCTACTAATCTAAAATATAAAAACTATATTTACAATAGAAGTTTTATTAATAGTAACACTGACATAAAATTATGGCTGGAATTATTATTCCCCTTCAGATCTACTAAAAACTTCTTAAATAAAATTCATATAAATACACTTAACACTTGGGAAACTAAAAACTTTACATGTTGCTACCACTGTATAAAAAAACTGCTGGTTTTGGATATACAACAGTTAAAATTTTATATGATCTATCAAGCTCTGATTGGCTAATTCTCAACAGCTTGCAATCCTATGCCCAAGATCTATGCAGAATAATTGATAACTCCTCCTTCAAATCTATTCCTAAGCTTACATTTTTTATGCATGAAGTTTTCTATAATGAATTTTATTGGACAAACTTAACATTAAAATTATACAAAATCATAATCAATTATAAAGCTAACCCCAATCAAAATTATTGGAACTTTATTAATAGAGAGTCTTCATTAAATGTATCTGTTGAAAACAAAACTAAGCTTTTGTATTCTCTTAAATTAACCTCTAACTTACAAATTTGGAAAATATTAACTTAGAAATTTCTGCATAGAGCTTTTTACACTCCTAATAAAATTGCTAAATGTAATTCTTCCAAAGATATAATATGTTGGAGATGTTCATTGAATTGTAAAGCTAATTGGTCACATCATTTTTTGATCCTATTTATATTAAGAAATATTGGGAAGAGATTAATAAATTCCTTCAAGCCATATATACAGATTAATTTAGTTTATCAAAGTCATTAATTCTATTGAATGTAAATGAAAATTTTGCAATGAACTATAAAGATCTTTATCTTCTTTGGACCATGCTATCGGTAGCCGGGCATTGCATCACAAGGAAGTGGAAATCCTCTTCTATCCCGACTATTGAAGACTTTTTAATCCTGCTGAAAGAAACCGCTATTGGAAATAAAAAACAAAGAACTAAGAATATTTCCAAAGAACGTTTTGGGTGAAAGTACATTCCTTCATTGAGACTCTTAATTCAGATATAATTCTAACTGTTTAATTGATAAGAATATAAAACGTTCTCTAATATTGTGTAACTAAATTCTCATAACAGATTGTTTCCTTATTGTAGGCCAGTTGTATCTACTGTAAATAGTTAATATAAATTTATTCTTATTGAATTTGTAAATTCTCAATATTATCTTGTTGGAAAATAATAAAAACCATTTTGAACAAAAAAAAAACTTATTACATTCCGTCTGCAGTCCTTCCACTGAATGTATCACTCAAATTAGTTTTAAGCAGTGATTGTTTTGCTTCTATATAGTTTGTTATTAATCTTCTGCACATTAGTCTAGAATCCAGTTTGATAAAGTAATTTAACAGTAGTTTAACCTTTATAACCCCATGATCAGTGTATATCAAAGGTGATAAAAATTGACATGAAGTAACAACCATTTTCTTTGGAACACAAACAATGTTCAGTATATTTCATTCCATGTTAGGTTTGTTTACAATCTACAACTGCAGTTCCTAAACATCCGTCCACCTGAAGTTTGGTAGAATGACTGTTATAGTAAATATATTTATACCCTGACAGTACTGCTTTCCAGTCATTGTTCACAAACAATAACATTAATCTTATATGACTGCAGTATTATTTTCAGTAAAATACAATTTTATTAATCATGTTCCTAGCATCAACAGGTAGAACAGATAAATCTATCTGTGAACCATTAAATGTTTGACCTGAAAAAAAACATGTCTTGTTTTTAGTCAAATCCTGCAATATAGCTGCTACAAAAAAGGTCTCTTCTCTTGTCTTGACAAGTGGACTACATTCTCTCTAATAACAGGTGCCCCAAATTAGGATTGGATGTGTAATACATTTCCACTTTATACAATGGGCAATTTTTTCATGGAGGTATTTACCCCCAAAATATTTTCATTCATACTGACCTCACATCCCTTTCTATGTGTGATTTCTGAAAAATATGTCCTAACACTGTAGAAGCTATGTTATCTAAGATAGTTATAAGTTCTCAATTAACAGTTTATATGTCCTTGAAGATAAAATCATTTGAACCAGCAGAAATAAAAACAGTTACATAGTTCCTTGCATTAAGGTATTTTAAGGCCCTACTCACATCCTGCATTTTTGCTCTTGGCAAGCATAACACTATTTGATATTCATTAGCCACTCTGAGAATGTAAGTCCTCCAGTAATTGAATCTTTAATTATTATTATACAATGACTGACCATTAACATTCCAAAAGGAGCATGCTGATTGGTCAGCCAAACCAGTGTGCCCATTGTAAATCAAGAATACACCAACGATAAAAGTCTGGCTGCTGAAGTATCATTGAGTGGCCAGACTTTTTTTTTCTTTCTATTAAGCAAATCATAGTTTTTCTTGTCTGCAAAGATGCAGGCATGGAATAAACACCTTTTGTTTTGGACTTTATCCCCATTTATCCTGCACAGTACTGTAAAATGCCATGCATAGGGACATCAAAAGAGAGAATGTGCACTGCAATTTTGAACCACTAACAGTTATTTCCCTCTCATAGAGAGTGTCTTACGATCGCCATTTTTTTTTGTCTAAAATGCACTTCACACCCATTTACCTTTGATTCTGCATGGTACTGTAAGATGTCATGTATAAGGACATCAAAAGAGAAAAAAGTGTAGTGCACTGTAAAAGTGTGGTGTTTTACAGCAATAACTGATGACTTTCTTTCCTTAACATAATACGCACGCATTCAAGTTTTTAAATAAAAGATCGAGCAGTATGTATCAGATCAAAGAAAATACAAGGAAAATCAGGCATGTTCTACAAACTAAAATATAACAAATTGTTCTTGTATTTTCCTATCTGTCTCATATCTCTAAACTATCAGTGGGTTACAATTTTTTTTTCTTTTCAAAAAAAAAATAGCAATTGAGAATGTCCTTTCTCCATTGCTTGTTTACTAAACCAGTGACATACTATGTAAACCTGGGAACACAAATCTCATATGCATGTGCAGTACATCATCAAAGAGCAGGATCAGGAAACAATGCAGATGAATACCACTGTGCTGTTCGCCCTCATGATTAAACCACAGCAACCATCAGTAAAATATACCACACCCATGTCATAGGTTATTGGTATAGTACATCATTTCTGACCAGATTTGAAGAACCTCACAGTTCTAATTCAATGATGTATTTTTTTATTTATTAAAACAAGATACATCTTCACCACTATTAGTCATTAATTCATCTCAAAGTTTTCAACATTTATTTCAATAGCAAGCATACATTTTTCATTTAGTTGTCTTTGTAGTTCCACAGCCTTAGCCATGTTGTCAGTGTTAGCTTTCCTTCTCTTTTTTCTTGCAATAATGTTCTTTATTCTTTCTAAGTTCAATTTAATTTCTTCCTTTTAACCTTCCCTTGACTCTTTTTTTCTGCCCTTTTTTCTTGGAAAAATTATGTCATTTTTCTGTACTCTATTTTTTTGCAATTGAACAATTTTATTTTATTCCTTGTAATCTGCATATTATATAACAAAGCAGTGTCATTTTATTATATATTCTCGTCACATTATAGTCATTAATCAATTTATTTTTCCTAGTTGTTTGTTGTGAACTTTTCCATTATCTCTTGTTTGTTTATTTTCTTCTACCTGATCTGAATCCACAGATTGCCGAATACTTGCATCCTGAATTCCATAGTTGTTATTGATATTATCATGCTTAATAGGAGTTAAGTGATCTTTACTGGCAGAGAAAATGTCCTTTCCTAAATGTGTTCTATTTGTACTTTTGCCTAATATTATTTATTTCACCAATGTAGTCACCCTGTCATTAAAATATGTAACCCAATATTTTTCAAACTGTACCAATTGCACAAGTGTAATTATCTTCAGTAGGTCTAGATTAATTATTAATAATAGTAAGCAAATCATCCAACGTCTGACATGAGGAGTGCAAGTGTCCAATGTTATCAGGTGTTATATTTGCATATAGACAGTAATTTGCATACTGGGCATGATACTTGAACTCCAGCAAATTATTAATGGCATACTCCTTTAAATAATCCATTCCCAGCTACTAACAATTAAAGTAAAGAATTTTAAAATAAACAAAAAATGAAATTAGAGGCAACAGAATTGAAAGAAATTAAAATAATTTGTAATATAAGTCAATTTGTGTGAGGAAATCACACAAACAATATGCAAATAGAGGTTTACTGCAATTTATTGAAATGCCATAATATCGAATCCCATTTTGTCGATACTGAAAATATCAAAGCGCACTTCATAGAAGGACTGGAACTACAAAGATCTTCCCAGGGAAGGAAACCACTTACCCAAAAAGAACGAAAACCCAAACAGTACCATCCCTAACCCACTCAGGTGCCCCCCTAACTAAATATATCAGCACTGAGATTGCACTGCAGTTGGGAAAAGGGCAAAGTTCACCATATTGCACAACAGCTTACTTTCCCTGGGAAGATCTTCGTAGGTCCAGTACTTCAATGAAGTGGGCTTTGATATTTTCAGGGTTGACAAAATTAGATTCAATATTATAGCACTTCATCAACTGGACACAGCAGAAGACACATTTGTGTAACAATGTTAATGTTTTAGAGAGGTGGTCATAAAGCCACTCATTGTTACATAACCAATGCATTGGTGGGAGCACTTACAGAAAGGTAAGTGAAACTCTGTAGTGAGTATGTCCATATATTTTACAATATGTGGATAAATGCAGATTGTATATGTCAACTAGTTCTGAATTTCCTCAAAATGTACTTGATTGAAACATGTCCAATCAAACACAACTACCTGAATGTAGAACTTACCTAAATAACAAACATCTAAGGGTACATTAAAATGACATGCTATGCAAGCACCTTGCCAACTATTATACTCCAATTCTGAAGTCACAATACCTCAACGCAGGGATTCTTTATTACAGTTAAATTAAATAATGTCACCAATCCTGAGGTATTGCACACTCAGAGTTAGAATACAATAATGGGGTGAGGGGTGCTGATTATGACATCAGAGGACTAGGAGTAACATATTCCACTTAAAGAAAGTCATAGCAGTACCACTTTGTTGTAAAAGCAAGCTTTGCATTTCTGGTTGTATTAGGCTACAACTTTCTTGTACAGGTGGGTTTTGACCAACATTAATACTTTCAAACATGGTAATGTTTTGTGTCAAGTATCAGTTCTACTGTGGTACATGAAAGATACCAGTCTAGCTCCAAATCAGTACCCCATATGTACACAGACACATCACAAGAAAACATACAACAATTAATACACAGGAAGTCATATGACAGCACTGAGCATCAGGCATATGTCATGTTGTAACTATATAAAGAAGGCACGTCATATGAAAAAAAATCCAACAGATTACAAAGCTACAGTGCTGCCTTACTCATATGTCACAGCTGTAAAGGTCCACTGCCTACATAGGTAGTCTAGTACTGCAACATTGTAAAGTAACTGAGCATGTACCAGACCTCAGACAGTACGGGGCAATGCCAATGGAAATGACAATGACTAAACTGTATTGTGATGCCCCTACACTGGCCCAGTAATCAAGGAGACTAAATCCTCACCACTAACACCAGTGAAGAATGTACACATTGGGAGGATGACAAGTACACACACAGTAAAGTACAATTTCACTTAAGAGCACACAGAGATCACAGTCAGTCTGGGGCCAGTTTCTCCCTCTCTCTCTAGATCTTCAATAGGACTCCCCACTGGCACAGCTATAGGGTTAAGATCTGAGCAAAATGCTCAAGCCAAAACCTCCAGCACCCTCTCTGTCCAACTAGTGCTCTGTGTCTCTGCCCAAGTAGCTGACACACACACACTTTGAGATTTGATTTATATACAAACACACAGACACTCCCGGGGAAAGCTGGTACAGGTTTACTAGCTATGCCTCCTTCTGTGCAGACTATAAGTTAGTAATCACTGCCACCAACCACCCTTAATTATCAGCTACTATAAGGCCCTTTGAAAAGGGTGACCAATTCTACTGTGTAATGTTACTATTATCCAAATGGTAAGTATGTCCAAGACTAAGGCTATTTAGGAGTGGTCTGTACAGTGTCAACAAATACATATGCAAGTACACTAAGAGCTTAAATATCTCTAAATGAATCAGCCACACTTAAAGGGTTTAAATATAATTAATAATAAATAATAAAAGAACAAGACAATAATCAATAACTCAATACAGTGACAACAGAGTTCAGAATCAGAGGAAATATTTTAAAATAACATTGCAGGACAGTCTCACACTAATACAGAAAACATCTAGACTAATTTTATTATATTCCTATCTATCTCTAAGAGAAATCACTGTACATAAGTCTTACTTACAGAGCCAGGCAAATGCAAGTGCTGAATGGGTGTTTACAGGTCCAGAGACAAATAAAAAATGCACAGACTCACTCTCTGAGATAGTTCTTAAATTATTATCAAACATTTCTGCTGTGTTATCTCAGATTACATCATTCTTTTCACCTCTGTCTTTAGTTCTCAGGCTAACAGGAACTTAAAATATAACAACCCTGTGTTAAAAATACTTATGAAGTTGGCTGGAACTGGAAGTCATAAAAAGCAGTTAAATACTTTTACCCTTGAAACCTGTAATTATTTCTGTTTCCAGACAATAGAAGGAAACTCTAGCCATAGACATTCTGTCTACTTGCTGAAACAGAAAGATAGCACAATTGTAAACAATTTCAGCTTATTTTCTTGAGGGTTTGCAAGTTAACTCTGTATGTTCCACCTACTACTATTAAAGCATACATTTGTACAGGCATATAGCTTACATACATTTCTGTTCTTTCCCAGTAGAAGTTCAGTACATAGCATACAGTTTACTTATATTTGTAAGATAAGCCTATGGATCATATTAATCTTTACAAATGACATAGGATTATTTACAAAATCCTAGCTAGCTGGGCTGGCAGATTCATATATATCCATCTCTTTTTTTAAATATAATATTAATAAAATATGCTAAGCTGCATTTATACTTAACATACAGTCACAAAGTAAGCCTCTACAAATAAGGCATCTGCAGGGTCCTAAAACACTAATGTGAACCAAATATATGACCAGCAAACCATGGAGACCAAAATAAAATTATTTAAAGTGTACCAAACAGACCAGTTTTGGCTTGTATATAACACAAAATAAAATTATTTAAAGTGTATCAAACAGACCGGTTTCGGCTTGTATATAACACAAAGGCATTGTGTTATATACAAGCCAAAACCGGTCTGTTTGATACACTTTAAATAATTTTATTTTGGTCCCCATGGTTTACTGGTCATATATTTGGTATATACTTAACATACCAACACTGTAAATGAAATTAAGATCTGAAATGTAACCAGATTGCACAACATAAAGCATCTCTGCTATATTTCCTCAATGTCTTTTAAACAATCTCAGAAACTCCAAAAAATAATTAAATGCATGCAATATAAAAATAACAGTTGGTATAACAGTTACGAGAAAAGTAGACTTTTTGAATAAAATATGATTATGAAGTTCTTCAAGTCAGATTTAGTTGTATAATTTCTGAAAGTATAATATCCTGGTAAACATGATTATATTAGATATCATCTATGTAACACCATTAAGTGGTACATGCAGGTGGACATTACTAAGAGCTCCAATAATCAGAGAACAGCCATGTAATGGAAGCAGCAATACTCAATAAGGACTATGCAGTCATGGCCACATGTGACATTTCACGCAGTGTCATCAATGGGTGTCACTGATAGACAACAGCACTCACATTATCAAAAGGATGTGCATGAGTGCACTGTTTTAACCAACTATGTGAAACAGTTAGGAAACATCTAGTAGGACTGTGCAGTGTAGAAACACACTGAGCTTTCTAGCTGTGTTAATTAATGTTAGGAAATGCACTGTATACCTCGATATGATGCTGTCAACCAACATATAGGATTCACAGCTTATTTTATAAGAGGATATAACTATCATCTCACCAAATATTTACATTTCATAAGTTTAGGGAAGTCAAAAATGCAGGTATGTGCTTGTTTAAGTCATCTGTAATGACAATCTGTCTGCGTTTCTGTGCATGCCATTGCTATAGCAGATGTGCAGCATTTGCTATTGCTTCATGCGATGTCTGACTGTCCTTGTTGCACACTAACCTCTTAATGTACACAACCAAGTTCTTCATACTCACTGATATGTACTGGGATTCTCCATGCCATAAAGGTGTTACCAATGCACTGCTGTTCTGCAGGTTCATGTGCCATGCTGAGATACAGAGATACACATTACTAACAGCATAGGCTTCAGTTTTTTTTTTTTTTTGATATTCTCTAATGTTACGTGAATATCGGGATGCTGGTTATGTGTTTACTTAGATATTGCAGCACAGACTTCACTCCTACTATTTTGTTGCAGAGCACAAGTTTAATATAAATACTCCTCACAAAGGTGATACAGTAACATAGCTTGAGTGTGGTATGACTGCTGCCTGTGAATGCAGAGTATGTTACAGCCTGTGTATGTGTTGGGCACAATATGTCCAGTGCTGCTTTGCATTCCTGGTATCTATATGGGTATGTTACGGTATTGCCATTCCTCCTACTCATATGCATTATTGCAGCACTTCAGGTCTGTACTGGATATTATGGATCTTTAGCATATGTGACAAGTACTGCCTGATCGGTACTAATATAGCACCTAGAGATCGGTGTTCATTCTGGTGTGCATGTGTCAGAGCTGCAGTGTGCAGGTCAGTGCACCCCACTTTATAATCCTGTTATGTAGTATAACATAAGGTCACAACACATGACTCAGCACAACTCTACTTGTCTGTAGGTCACATATCACCCAAACCAATGGGTAGAAAAGTCAGAGAGAGAAACTATTCAGTAAAAACTGCAAGAAAGACCCAACCAAGCTAGAGTCTTCACTGTGTGATACCTCAAACCACCTGTAGTGGAGGCCAATGGGATGCATGCAAATGACCCCTAAGTATAAATATGTATTTCAGCTATATGGCTTCTGAATGTCCATAAGTTTTTACTTTTTACATTTGAAGTCTTTATGAACACATTTAGTCTAATAAAGCCAAACCACTAGCTGTAACCCCATTTTTTTTACCTTGTTAGTACAGCAGAAGTGGATTGTTTGGCTATCTTTTTTTGGAAACACAGAGCTTATAATCAAGCCTGATGTCCATAAACATTAGGGTGCCTACCAAATATCCCAAATAAAATCCGAACAAAAGGGTAAAAAGGTCACACAGACAAACCATTTAGTAAAATTGCAAGAAAGAGCCAGCATCAGCAAACATGTTGGTACACTGCAGACAGTGGGGCTCAGATACTGAAAATGTATCTGTATGTAACTACTGTATAAATATTTGATCCATCCAGATAAAATGCCATAAAGCTGCATTTCTACAGTATACATTTACATTGTAAGGTAGTATATGTGTAACCACTATCTGTACTCTAAACTAAGAGGAAATACAGTAGTGACTTGTTGAGCAAATAATAATAATATATGAACTTGCACAACTCAGAACATATTGCACAGTAGTTTGGTATTGCTAGCTGCTAGCTATATGCATAGATTGCTGTTCTGTGATGAGTGGAAATATATCTGTTACATTTCTCTTTTTCCCCATGACAGCTGTTTTCACGTAAGTTGATATTGTCCAGCACATATAGGCTGAGTGCTGGAATATGTTGGCTCATTAGACTACCTAGGTTGAGAAGATCCTGCCTGCCACTCAAGCATAATATGACTCAGACAAAGTATCAGATGGTCCATCACTTTCTTCACAGTAACTTGCTGGCGTGTGGGCACCTGCATATGGTTGGCTCCAACACTGGAGAATAGCTGGCAACCTTCGTTGTCCACTTTGAGAGGCTTCAAACTGGGATGACAGATGTGCTACGAGTATTGGCTCTGATATCTCATTTTATCCTCATCCAATGTGTTTCCCCTCTGGTTGTGTCATTTCCCTTCCACTGTGTGTAGATAACAGCTTGCAACATTGCTGTGCCAGTCCAACTTTGTTATGCTGCTCCTCCACTATTGTACCTCTAATGCATCTGTTGTGTCTTTCTTTACTATGTCCATGCAGATATCTGCTAAGTATCCTTTCCTATATAATTCCCCTTATATGAACAATATGTGTGTTTACAAATAACAATTTTCACTGATACTGAGAGTTAAACAATAAGTCCCCCCCCCCATCTTAATCCGAAAGAGGTAGTGATCACAAGGATTTGTTTTATGTAGCTGGGAAGGATTATTAACTATTATAAATGTTTCATTCTGAAATTGTTTTAATTTAAATATAACAGCAGGTAAAATAATGAGATGAAGACAGTGGTTGAGATTCATAGATGTCTATCACATTATGCAGTATAAATTAGCATAAGTAGAAGCAGCTTGAAGGGTATGAGTGATTCTAAGCCAAAGATAGTACTATTGCACAAAAGGAAACCTAGTATAGTGTGTAACACATGCTAAAGAGTGCATAATGGCATTTAAATATGGAACTTTCATTCAAATGGACCATGTAGAATATGCAAATGATGTAATCCAAAATAATGCACAGATTCATAAACATATAAAATGGGCTCACTATATCATGGTGCACACCCAACACTGAGATTTTGTGGTGTACATAACAGAAGTAATGCTAGGATGAGCTGCAGAAGAAGCTTCACAGCATGTATTATCAGCTCCATTACAGCCAGGACCTGCCATGTTGTACATCATCCCCACATACACCAACAGATGAGGTGCAGACAACAAATGATATACCACTCACTCACAGATAAACTGATTGTGGACTATTTACATGAGGACAGGGACAATGTAAGGGATATAGTCAAACTGTCTCACCTACAAATATGATTGAGTTCAATGTATGGTATGCCTATTCCTGTGGATACTAAAATAAATGTAGTCTTAATTATCTTAGCTACAAGGTCCTTTCAGTGTTCTAATGGGGGTACATTAGGGATATCATGGGTGTCAGCCTCATAAATCCTAAAACAGTCCTCTGATTTTATGCTATATCTGGTAGATGAGCATATCAATTTCCACAGGTCTGCAATGAAGAATCAACACCATGTATGCATTTCACAACATTTCCTTTTCCCCAGTGTTCACAGAGTCATAGATTGCCAGCAAGACCCTAGCTGGTCCAAATGGTTAGTCATACATTAATAAGTAGGGCTTCTACTCTCTGACCTGCCACGTGGCCTGTAATGACCAAAGTATTATGTATAATGTGCTTGTGCACCAGTCAGTCAGTCAGTCAGTTCAAGTAATTCACACATTTGTTGCATGTCTGAGATATACCAAGGGTTTCTGTGAGTGGGATTCCACAGAGTAATACTGTTAGTAGATGCACACAAATGCTGGATAACCTGCTCTCTACACAATGGAACCATGAAAGTAGGGATGAAACCACATATATTACACTGTTTGGGGTGTGTTGCAGGCAGTACTGGATATTACCAGAAACTCTGTTTGATGACCTCTAGACAATACAGGAAATGGTTTATAATACAACCTACATGGAAATGCAGGGAATCAGAGGTCATATCTCCCAGTGGTAGGTGAAGTTGTCTTGGCACGACCATTGTTGCTATCTACTGTGATTATTTGCAGTGACAGGGCATGATGTGTGATGCAGTAGGGAAGATGTTGAACTACAAAACTATGAATACCCACCCTGATGAGGTGTAACATGTTAAGATCCCAATGAGTTTCAAGATCAATTTCATAGATGATGCTAACAACTGGGGATGGCAGAAAATGGATAGAAAGTACAGCTGTGTAAGTAAACTTACTGTAACAGCAGATGTTCTAATTGATCACTGTTGCAGTAGCCTAAGCTATCTGTGCCCTGACCCCTTTTGTCACCAGCCAGCTTTCATAGCTTTTGCATGCATTCTAAGTGCTTCAAGTGTATGGAGCCTGAGAGGAGCTCTGTAAAAAGGCAGTTAGATTGCAAATCTAATCAAAACTTTTTTGCATAGAATAAAGGGAATCAAGAGCTCAGAAAGAATAATGCTAGGAACCAAAAACAGCAGTAAATTCTATATACAAGGGTGTATACATAATTTTGTCCTTGTAAAAAATAAGATAGGGTTGACTCACTGTAAGTGCTTGTAACTCTCCTAGCAGAAGTCAGAGCAATGAAACAGTCTTCCATGTTAAGAATCTCAATTCAGCCTGACAAACTAGTTCAAATGGGGATTACTGTAAGCTTTTCAAGCACAAAGTTAAGATCCCAAGGAGGAGCAACCTATTTCCTAGGTGGACCCTTTCAAAAGCTGATCAACATGAGAATGGTTAGAAGGGGATATCAAAGGATAGGCAAGCAGAAATGCCTCAAAATGAACCTTGATGGAGGAATAAGAAAGGCCAGATGGAAGTTAGGTCACACAAATAATCAAGTACCAGAGGCAGCCAGATCTGAATAGGGTCCTGGTTCTTTGATTGGAACCAATCCATTTGCATATATATGATTTTCTAGTAGCCATTTTTTCACCTCCTTTAGAACCTAATGCACATCTTCAGGGAAAAAAAAGTTTTATTTATTTATTTTTATTTGCATTTGTTCACTGGGTAAGTACATCTAGGCAAGGAAAGAGATACCCCTTTTCAGAGGAGGCCAGGGGCGAAAAGCTCTGCCACATAATGACAATAATGATTTATTTAGACAATAATCATTACAATTTGTAAGAACAAATAGGTCTAAATATATATTTAGAGTGTGTATAGTACATACTAATTATAATGAGTACATAGCAATACAATCATTTTTCCCCATGTTAAAACACGTGAATACAGCTATATGTTAGAATAGTGGCAATTCAGGTTAAAAAAATGAGAAGATTCAAGTATAGAAGAAAGGAGAGGAATGTTTAAAAAGGGTTACAGAAAGCCCTTGACTGCACACAAACTTAATATATCATTCAGATTAATGCACATGCCTAAGCTGCATTATGCAACTGTACAAACCAAGCAGATACCCATGAATTCCACACACAAACTACTGCTATTACTGATAGCCTACTATAGTTTTGTTTTGTTTCCATGATTTCCATGCTTTATTGCATTTTTTTCATTAGTTGTTCAGTCTTTTTTGGCAACCATAGTCCGGGATTGGTTTTAATTCTCTTTGTTCTGATGGTTGTGTGGTTATCTAGTATACAAATGAATATAGAGTTACAGGGTAGGACAGCCTTATCTAGATATATGGTGTCTGGCACATTCCAGTTAATAGCTTTTGGTTCGGAGATTAAAGTGTCAGGATTAAAGGAGGAGAGATTGTGTGCATTGTTAAAGCAATGTAGTTTTTGTAGGGGATTACTATTATTTATGGCATAAACTGAGTGTTGGTCATTTAGAACATCAGGAAAGGTGCTGGCTGTTGATATTTTTTTGGGTGATAATTCAAAGCAAGTCAATTGTAGTAGTCTTGTTTGTTGGTTATGTATGGTGGTGCTGGAGATTAGTTGAGAGTAGCCATATACATTGATAGTGGTAGCAGGGCAGTTAGATGCGATGGATTGCCAATCAGTGTTAAAATCTCCAAGAATAATTGTTCCTTCAGCAATGTTAGATGAGGTACAGGCTAGGACTTCTACTGCATTGTCTATGTTATTGTCAAGGGGTGTATATATATATATATATATATATATATATATATATATATATATATATATATATATAGGTCTACTTATACTCAACGAATTCCCACTTCTTTGAATAGTAGTTGGCCAACTCCAGTTCAGCGAAACAGCATTCCAACAAAAGCACAGACTACCTAACTTCTTTCCCTGGGAAATGAACCACTTGGCCACCAGGGTGAACTTTGTCCTTTTCCCCAGTGTAGTGCAATTTTGAAGTTGGTATATTTAGATGGGGGTTGAAGCCCCCCACTTGGGTGGGTTTAGTTTCTTTCCGTTGAGGTTTTTTCCCTGGTGGCCAAGTGGTTTGTTTCCCAGGGAAAGAAGTTTGGTAGTCCGTGCTTTTGGTGGAATACTGTTTCATTAAAGTGGAGTCGGCCAACTATGATTCAAAGAAGTGTGAAATCGGAGTGTAAAAGCAGACCCATAAATATCTTATATATTTACTTTTATGTTTAAGTTATAGCATGGATACTTGTATTTCTGAATTACTAATTTTGGGGGTGAGATGGTAAGACTGAGACAGTTATTATAGATGATAGTTACCCCACCACCTTTTCTCTTGGTTCTCTTACATCTTAAAATATAATAACATGGTGGTAGAATTCCCTCATATTTGATTTCTTGCCTTAGCTAAGTTTCAGTGATTACCATGATGTATGGGAAGTGTTATGCTTTCCAGGCATGGGCATATGGCATATGGCATATGGCACCTTATTGCAAATGTTTCTTAGGTTGGTGGAATATAGGTGAGGGCCTGAGCAATTTTTATGGGATGATTAAAAGTGGGGCAAGGGTAGTTATGTGGTATTGTGAGGCTGGAGTTAGGGTGGTTGTTTTCACATAAGTGAAGTTACCAGATCAGGAATGCTTGGTAATAGGGCCATTTAGGTTTATGTGTAGGTTGTAGGTTGCATTTGGGGAATTGTGGTTTCTGGATGATATAGGTATATTTGAAAAGGTGTGGGCTTAATATTGTAATTAGACTGGGAGGTATTAGGAGGTGGTTGTGAGGATGTTTGGGGAGGTGTGTATCAGGGTAGTAGAAGTTAATGATTGTGCATGTCAGTGGTTGTTCATAGCAGGTAAGCTATCCCTGGGCTAGATGCAGTGGTAAGGAGGTTATCTGAGTGAGCATGTTACTGATAATGAGGGAGCTTCATAGAAGAGAGCACATATTGAGAGCTGATGGTGGTAGGAGAGGTAAAGGTTCATAGGTTCATAGGTTCATATTAGGCTATCTGCCCTAGGGCATTTATAAGCCTAGCCAGAGTGCATTTGGCTTTCACCACCCATTTGAAATTAATTTTGCTATGCCCTTTTTCGAGGTTAATATACTGTGCCTCTAACAGTGACACAGAAGTGATACCCGGGGTAAACCTATGATCTCCCATCCACTCATCAAGATTCCTCTTGAAGAGAGTCAATGAGGGACTCTGCCTAACCTGGACTGGGATTTTATTCCAGTGAAGGGAGCCTCTGGGTTATGAATCTGTCCCTCCAGCATGTCCTATTTATTTCAGTGCTGAGGTTCAAGTCTCTTGAGCACGTGGCTCAATGGGATTTGGATTTTCTGAGGTGCAGCATGTCCATTAATTCCGGGTTGGACATGGCTTTATACGTCAGGCACAGATCGCCTCTGAGCAGGCGGTATGCCACTGAGTAGAGCTAGAGTTTCTTTAACCGGGCAGCATATAGCATCTGTTTGAGCCCTTTGATCCTCTTAGTGAGGTACTTTTGGGGTCTTTCCAGTTGCTGCAGGTGTCTGGTAAGGTACATCCCAAAAGGGGCATTGTACTCAATTATGGGCCTGATGAGGGATGAGTAAAGAGGCACGATGACCTCCCCTGATCTAGATGTGAATCCCTTCATGATTAGGTGGGCTATATAAAATGTTTTTCTAACCACTTTGGCCACGTGGTTGTCAAATGAGAGATTGCTATCAACTTGGGTCCCTAGGTCCCTAATTACTTCTTCTGTACTTAATGGATTACCACCTATGTGGTAATTTTTGGGCACTGTTTTTGCCAAAGAGGATGACTATACACTTTTTGGCATTTAGCTTGAGGTCATGGCTCTGGCACCAGTTGTCTGTTTCTATGAGGCCCTTTTGGAGGATGTTTGTGTCGGCTGGAGAGTCGATTATGGCGCCCAGTTTGCAGTCATCTGCGAACTTTGTCAGCCACAGTCCTTCCGTGTTGGCCTGTACCTCCGAGAAATATATACCGAACAAGAGAGGTCCCAGGACTGAGCCTTGTGGGACGCCACTTGTAACTGGTTTGGAGTCTGACATGGCTCCAGCAATTCTAACCATGTTGGTTCTGTCCTTGAGCCAGTTTGCAACCCATCTAGTGACATAGGGGTTTATATTTAAGCTGGTGAGCTTATCTACAATGCCCAAGTGGGGTATTGTATCGAAGGCTTTTGCGAGGTCCAGGTAGGCTGTGTGGACCACCTTCCCCACGTCAATGGCCTTGATGACTGTTTCAAAGAAGTCGACCAGGTTTAAGAGGCAGGATCTGCCCTTAACAAAGCCGAACTGGGTAGGATCCAGTGTCTGTCAGTCCCCAATATCTTTATTTATGAGGTCCATGATGATCCTTTCCATAGCTTTGCAGACTAAGCTAGTCAGGCTTATGGGGCATATAGGATTTATAATCTGTCGATATAGGATATAGAATGGTAATTATAGGATATAGAATGGTAATTAGAAAAGAATGGTTTCTGCATGTGGGGGTTACAGCAGTATAAGGTTGTGAAGTAGAGTATCTGTGGAAATGAGCAGACAGAGGAATATAAAGGAGAGTGACTATGGTAGGTATGGATAACCGAGTGCTGGAGTAGAGTTACAAACTAAGTTGCTTTATGGCTGTGATTGATGCGGTTAAGTAAGTAGTATGCAGTAATTATTAAAAGGAATGGATTGCTAGACAGTTTGAGTGGGAGGAGTTAGCAGTGAGCAAATGTAGAGTATGTAGGGATGGGTGAGAATTGGGGGCAGGGTAGTGGAGTGAGCACGAGCAACAGTGTGGGTGAACAGAGTGGGCCTAAATAAGCACAGACCAAAGCTAAGCTAGGAAAAGCAATGTTCAGACATATGAAGGCAGGTACATAAAATATAATCAGCACTTGCTATATACTAGAATGAAATGTTACAGACGGGTGATCATAGGCTTACTGAGAATTGAAGAAAGGGCAGAATGAAGATTAAGCAGAGCAGTAAGTAGCACTGAAAGAGCAGGGGGAAGAGACTGTTTTGGGAGAAACTAGTGTGCCAGCAGTGTGCTAACATAAAAAAGTTTTTGCATTGTGAAACAGTAGTACAATTACTTCTGCACATAAGACAGTAGTAGCAAAGGATCTGTATTAGGATTGTTCCATACACAATATTGATGAGAAATAATGTTTCCTATGGAGATATGTTCAGTAAGTTACAAGATTTAGGGATGTTGCATTTAGCTACTGGGTTAGAGAAGTATAACTACTCAGTTCAAAAAGCCAGAAATAGTAGAAGTACAGTGTGTCAGATTAGGAAAACTGTTAAACAAAAAAAAATAAATAAAGAACATGAATAGTATGTTGGAAACATGGCAAGGAAGGAAAGCATTAAGCTTATAAGTAATGTCTTAGAAAATCAACTTAACTTATACAAATTAACTTAACTTGAAGAAAAAAATGCCTACAGAGTATCAAACTCCTATCTTCCAGACTGTGAGCTGTCATTTTCAGATTGAGGTCTAGCAAACAGTCTCTGTCTTGTATGAGCAAATCCAGTCTGTGTAGAAGCCTGTAGTACTTGTCATTGAGGAGACTGAAAAAAGAGAGAAACACTTTTACCAGGGCCAAAATGGTGTCGCCATCACAGCTTTTGGATAATCCTTCTGGATCTTTAGAAGAACCCTGAATATCAGTGGAAAGGGATTGAAAAGTATAAAGGCAAAGTCTCATCCATGGGAATTAGAAGGCATCTGTCTTTCATGCTATTGTCTGTTCTGAGATGAGGCAAACAGATCTGCTTGAGGTATTCCCCGGTTTAGATCAGTTCTTGAAACACCCCAAAATGAAGTTTCCATTTATGGACTGGGGGTCTATTGTGGTCCTGTTTAGCTTGTCTGCAATTTTTTGCCCTGACAGACTGGATGAAGCCTGAGGAGTCAGTCTGAGCTGATTTGATATATTCCAGATTATCACATCACGTCTCCTAAGAGGGTACAATCTGTTACACTCTGTTTGTTTATGCACCACATCAATGTGTTGTCTGTGAAAAGTTGCAGTTAAAATACTGCATCCCATGCCAGGACTGAAGCATCTATGGTGACAGGCTGGAGAGGAGTTTGAAGGCAGAATGTGAGACCTGGCTTGCAAGAGATCTGGTCTACGCACAAGGAACATTCCGTTTTTACAAACCCAAAAAGGGGGATGCGAAAAGAAAAAAGTGAAGATGTTGAGTCCAGACTCACCTGAGGTACCACTGGCTCTTTCACCTATGAAATCTGGCCATGGATGCATGAGAATCATCAATGCTATGTACCCCAGTTTCCTGAAAAAATCCCTTGCAGATACTTGCTGTGTGAAGAGACGAAGGATTGCAGCAACACCTATACTTTGTCTGGGGGAAAAGTCATTCTTCCCAGGGCAGAATCTAACAGCTATCCCAGGAATACATGGTTGTTTGTGAGTTTTTCTGAAAAACAAAACTGTGTGAGGGATTCTGAACAGTTTCTAAAAACTCTTGACAACTGAAGAAAGGATCTGCAAAGATAAGATAATCTGTGAAATATGGAAAGATGTGAATGCCTTGAAGTTTAGAATAAGCAATTCCTGGAGCTAGACACTTTGTGAGCACTCTTGGTGCAATGGAAAGTCCAAAGTATAAGAGAGAACTGAAATGTAGACAAATTCAGAAACTCTTTATAAAAGTCTGAACTTCCTGGAAATAGTAAGGTGATGGTAAGCATCCTTTAAGTCTGGCTTTACCATGAAAACTAGAAAAGGGATTAGAGATAAAAAGGAATGAAGTGAAAACTTTCTGCACTTTGGAATATTGACAAAAAGATTTAGAAAGGAAAGGTCAGGCACTGGCATTCAGGATCCTTCCTTCCTTGCTACCAGAAAAGTCAGCGAATGAAAGCCTTTTCCAATCTGACAGAGTAGCTCTGGTTCTATAACTCTGTGAGCAATCATCTGATGTAAAATGGGAGGAAATAGGGATACTTGGCTCACAGAGCAAGGAGGAATCCCATGGAACAGGGTTAGAGTTTCCATTGCCAAGTGTACATTTGCTGAATTACATTTAAAACCCATTGGTCTGTGTTACAATCTAATGCCACAAGGGAAGATGAAGCCTCAGGGATGTGGAGAGGTTGGCAAATTGGGGAAGGAGAAAGCCTGAAAGGGCAAATAGTCATGCTGACTTGAGGACTGTCCTTGATTTTTTTAGGCTTTTCCTTTCTAGTTAGACCTTCCTTGCCATTGCTGTTTAAATCACATGTATTAGCTCCTTGCTGCTGAGGAGAAAAGGAATTTTCTATTTTCTTTATAAAAAGATGACTGAAATATCTGATAACTCCTTACAACAGTTTTCCCTTTTCAGCACACTTCTTGATCACCTCAGCTGCAGAAGGGCCAAACAGGATGGTACGCAACAGCATGCAGTGTAGCTATAGTCAATCTATGCTAGCAACAGTATACATGTGTGTGATGCATGTGCTGTGTCACTAGTTGATGCCCCTAACCCTGGATACCACTGCACTCATGTACACAGTATTGCTGTGCACCTATTCTGCACCCTGCCATGTACTGTGCACCACACCTCACAGGTGTACAACCCATTGCTGTATGTGTACTACTGTGTCAGTTATGTCAGCTTTAATGCTCACAGCCCCTATGTTTTTCAGCACCACATACCTGGGATGATATGTGGACAGATGTCATTTGTGAATATCTGATGTCTGATTTACAGCTCTCAGCATCAGCAAGCCATGTATGACTAAGCCAATACTCTTACACTGACAACCATCAGAGCATACCACAGCTATGGGGGGTGTACACACACTTGTTGATATGACGCATCCATCCTTGATCTGCCATGGGACCACATCACCAAATATCTTAACAGTACATGAGTCCAATATGTGACATATGTCCTGTACTTTCACATGCAGTGTCTACGGAATGTGTGCGGATGTGCGGATGTGCAGGTGTGCAGATGCTGACCATGATGCATCCACTCTGTTTGGGCATATGTGTGCACACCCTTATCGTGATAGTTTTTCACACCTCTTGTTATGTGTACTACAGCAGTCACTACTCCTGGCAGGGGTATACTAGCGTGGGCCATCTGAATTTGCCAGTGTATGTTCAGTCTGCCCTACACATGTCCCCCTAATCTGCATGATTGCAAGGTCTATGTGCACATCCCTTGGTGTTCACACACAGCCATCACTATTGCTGTGGGAGTAGGGTTACATCTGCCACAGTTCCTGAACCTGACTAGGTGCAGATACAGCCATTCATAGCATCCTTAGGATCTCTGCTGCAGTGCATTGGTGTGTCATGCTGACACCCTCCCTTTAGCCTTTTTGCAGATGCATGACAAGTAAGGCCTACACATGTGTGTCACTTTGCAGTGTCCCATACACTGAACACCATGTTACATTCTAGTCCCAGCTGATAATGTGGACCACAGTAATGCCTTATGCCATAGTGTAACTCTGCAGCAGTTGCCATTGTCCTACAGGTATATACACTGGTGTTGCACTGTATATGGGTGTTGTTCCAAATATGTCCCTACTGTAGGCCATGTCTCCCACCATTATGTTACTCCCTGTGGACACATTCCGCAATGACATGATGTTAGTTATCATGCAAGTGTCTGACATACTCTTCCAATACCCCATTATGGTCACCCCTGTGATGCTGTGCATTTAACAGCAACAATATGTGCACATGTACAGCATGCATTCTGGGTAGGTGTGTTAGATGTGTGCATGGAATATACCATCGCCATTACATGCCCGGTGTACTGGCAAGCATCTACATAAACCATACTCACCAGCTACAGGCTGCTGCCTTGGTGCTATCCTGGAGGAACCTACATAAGAGGGTGAGAGATGCAAAGTCAGGGCCACACCTGTGGCACTGCTACAGGGTGGATGTGGCATTACAATACATCAACAGTACATGTCCACAATACTATCACATATGCACATTTGTTTATCACTACTATGCAGCAACAAAATATATCTATGACATGTCAGATATGCATGATCTACCTGTACCGATCTGGGTGTATGCACAACAGTGGTCTACTGATGTGCCCTGTGGCCTTACCTGCAAGCTCCTTGGCTGGTGTGTGGGTGGCACCCACCTCCACAAAGGTGTCCGGTGGTTGGTGGCTGGGCAGATGGGCAGGTGCCATGAGGCTGGCCAGCAGCTCCTCCACACGTGTCAAGGGGGAATGGATGGCATTGTGAAGTAGGTCAGAACAATGATACCGAACCTGCTCATAACTGCGGTTGTGCAGTCCGACATCATTGACCCTGTGGACTCGGTCATTCCACAGGGTGGTCTGCTCCTGCTGATCATGGGCAGCCCAGCCAAACAAGATTGTGCAGTGCTGTATGAGGTAATTCAGCAGAATTTCATTTTCAGCTGCTGTGTATGCTAGCTGCCTTCCATGGGACATCGTGCCTGAAAGACATAAAGATGGACACAGGTGTGAACAAGTCATGCAGCAGGGTTACCACAGATCTTAATACACATCACTGTCACCCCCCACCATATCAGCGACAACAAACTGTACACACAACTCAACAGGTATGGCTACAGCATACCTACCAGTGGGGCAGATATTGTAGATATTGTACTGTACCATGCTTTGTGCAATGTGTTTGTAGCCATGTTCCCTGTGTGAACACTATCATTGCTGGCCTGTTACAGACTATTAAACTGCATGCCATTGACAGGGCCACAATGGTTCCATATATGCTTGTGGTATGCTTGCTATGTGTTTGCTGCACATCTGACATTCTGTCTTATTGGGGTTATCTATGCATGCTGTTGGACATGTTCCAGGATTGTGTAGACTATTACTACCAACATATGTTCTATAACAGCGACACAATAGTATGTATATGTACTATTGTCCAGCAGAGCCACCTCTTCAAACTCATCTGCCCATGTTACCAGGCCACATCACATGTGTGACCCAACCTGGGGCCTCCTCATGCACTGGTCTAGCAATACTGTCAGGTGGAACCAACTCAGGGGATGTTGTCCACCCCGGGGGCACACACAGACATTTTCCTGTCCCTTAAGTTCAGGTCCAGGGTCTGTTCCATAATGGGTTCCACAGACACATGTGGGATGTGCTACATCACCTTGAGGCAGCCAGTACACATTCACAGGGCCCACATACTCCTCCTGCTCAGCCTCCAGGCCAGGCACCTTCGGGATGTGGACTGCTGTTGTGAGTAACAGTGGGTGGGAGGCTTGTTCCCATTGTGTCCATATTGGGGCCCATGGGGTGTCCATATCACAGACCACAAACACCATCCAGGGTGTTTACCCACCACATGTGTCACATACCACCCATGTAGGCTGTCCTCTATATCTACCAACCCTGACCACCTCCACAACTATACCTGCCATACTTCCCCATATTCCCATTCCATACTTCACAGACAAGGGCAATGTGGCCCTAACAAGGGGTTCACATGTGACATACCCGTCCATGTTGCATACACTAACAGCTGTAGATATCTGTGCATATTGCTATGTGTGCTGTTTCCTCACACATAGCATGCAGCACTGTGGTAGTAATATAGGGGACATGTATTTACATACATATATGTTTGTGTGTATGTTTGTATATATGTAGACATGTGCATATTGATATATATCTATATACGTGTAGATATATATGATGTATATATGGGTTCATGTATATGTCTACACATGGATATCTGTATCCTGACACCAGCGTCATTGTCCACGCTGGTGTCAACGACCTGAGACGTACCTCCTTGGACTACATGAAAAGAGACATTGAGGAGCTCTCTGATTATGTAGCCCAGGCAGGTATGACCCTGACCTTGAGCAGTATCCTGCCTTTACCTAGAATGATGCCACAATACAGTGATAAGATGATCAGCTTTAATAATTAGCTTAAATTCTGGTGTCATTCAAAGGGGATCCAATGTCTGTCTGCCTGGGATGACATGCTGGACAAGCCACGCTGCTTCGCAAGGGACGGCTTGCACCTGTCATCCCTAGGCTTCCGGATATTGGCAAAGGCTCTTGCCACCCCATAGTGCCTTTTTAGGCAAGGCTCAAATTCTAAACCTACCACCCTAGAACACAAAAGGAAAAAACTAAGGGTAATGCTGCTCAATGCCAGAAGTCTCAATCTCAAGATGCACACACTCGAGGCCCTTCTCAGTATGGAGAACATCGATGTCTGTGCTGTGACAGAAACCTGGTTCAAGGCTCCTGAGAGCACCCCAGCACTATCAGGTTTCACCTCATATCATGCGTTCCGGCCCCAAAATCCGGACAACACCAAGAAAGAAGGGGGGTGTCCATATTCATAAAGGACACCCACACCTCAAGGTTGGTGGCAACGCACGATGCATCGGAGACCATCCAGGTGCAATTAACCATAGGCAAGACTGCTCTGCAATTTGTAGCATGTTACAGGCCACCCTCTCAAACTGAGGAACCTCACATGGCCTTCCTGAAAACATTGGAGGGGATAAATGTATCTCCAAACACCATCATACTAGGTGACTTCAACTACCCTAATATAGACTGGGAACACTACTCAAGCCCAAACACTCTAGCCCAAAGGTTCCTGGAGTTCATAAACTCAAATGCCATGGAACAACTAGTCACCATCCCCACAAGAGGAGAAAACATACTTGATCTCATCATCACGAACATGGGATCACAATGTTCAACACCGGAAGTATACCCCTCACTGGTGAAATCAGATCATAAACTAATCTCGCTGGAGGTCCTCATCCGCCCCCACCTGAAATAAAAAAGACCACAGTGAAAAACTTCTCAAAAGCCGACTTCACACTTCTAAAAACTAGTGTGGTCTCCTTTAAGGCCCCTGAGCCAGTGGTAAACATTACTCAAACCGCTGAATCACTTACAAATGCCTTCTACCAGCACCTACAGGACTGCATGGATCAGGCAATCCCAAACAAAACTAAGACTCTTTGTACCAAAGGCAAGCGTCCAGTCTGGTGGACCCCAGCCATAAACAAGCTCTACAACAAAAGGAGGAAGCTACTACAAGATAGAGCAAAATAATGGAAAGGTAAGACACCTTTGATCATTATAAGTAAAAAACTAAGAGCTCTCATAAAATCATCCAAGGCAAATTTTGAGAGAAAAATCACCAAGGACTCAAAAGACAATCATAAGGCCTTCTTTAGCTATGTTAGAAACCTAAGAGGAAACTCCCAGATATGCTCAGAATTAGTTCAAAATGATGTGAAGATTACTGAACCTACACACATTGCCAACATACTGGCTGACAGGTTCAGTGCAAACTTCTCCCCTCCCCAAAGGAGAGATATCTATACCAGAGGATTGTAGCCCCCAAACATCTCCAACGCCCAGGTGAGAACTGCTCTCTCCAAAGCAAAAAACACAGCATCCATGGGACCGGATGGTGTCCCCGGCTGTGTGCTCCACGAACTCAATGAGGAATTAAAGTTAGGACAGCTGTTTAATCTTAGCCTCACCTCAGGATACGTACCCAAGGAGTGGCGCACGGCGACTGTGGTCCCACTTCACAAGGGCGGTGCCTCCACCGACCCTGGAAATTACCGTCCCATTAGCTTGACAAGCCTTATCTGCAAAGCCATGGAGAGGATCATAATGGAACTCATAAATAAAGACATAGGGAACTTGCAGACTTTGGATCCAACCCAGTTTGGCTTTGTCAAAGGCAGATCATGCCTTTTAAACTTGGTTGACTTTTTCGAGACAGTCACCAAGGCCATTGATGAGGAAAAGGCAGTCCATACAGCCTACCTTGACCTGGCAAAGGCCTTCGACACAATACCCCACTCAGGTATCATCGAAAAACTCATCAGCTTGAATGTAAACCCATACATCACAAGATGGGTTGCAAACTGGCTAAGTGACAGAACCCACAGGGTCAGAGTTGCTGGAGCCATGTCAGACTCAAAGCCTGTCAGAAGTGGTGTCCCACAGGGCTCAGCCCTGGGTCCACTCTTGTTCGGCATCTACTTTTCTGAAGTACAAGCAAACGCAGGAGGGTTATGGCTGACAAAGTTTGCAGATGACTGCAAACTGGTGGTCATAGTCGAAAACACATCTGACACAGATATCCTTCAGAAGGGCCTCACAGAAATGGATAACTGGTGCCAGAGCCATGGCCTAAAGTTAAATGCCAAGAAATGCATAGTCATACCCTTCGAGAAAAACAAGGTTACCCCTAGCTACCATATAGGTGGCAATCCACTGAGCACAGAAGAAGTCATTAGGGATCTGGGGACCCAGGTTGACAGTAGCCTTTCGTTTGACACTCATGTTGCTAAATTAGTTAGGAAAACCTTCTACATTGCCCACCTGATCATGAAGGGATTCACATCTAGATCAAGGGAGGTCATCGTCCCTCTGTACTCATCACTCATTAGACCTATGATTGAGTACAATGCCCCATTCGGAATGTATCTGACCCAACACCTGCAGCAGCTGGAAAGGCCCCAAAAGTTCCTCACCAAAAGGATAAAGGGTCTCAAAAATATGTCTTATGCTGCCCGACTGAAAGAACTCCAGCTCTATTCAGTCTCATACCGCTTGCTCAGAGGTGACCTGTGCCTGACATATAAGGCCATGTCAAACCCTGATTTGATGAATATGCTTCACCTCAAAAATCTAGATCCCTCAGAACCACAAGGCGGGAGACTTAAACCTTGACACGGTTATTAATAGAGCGTGCTGGAGGACAGATTCATCACCCAGAGACTCCCTATGCTGTGGAACAAAATCCCGGTACATGTAAGGCAGAGCACCTCGCTGGCCTTGTTCAAGAGGAATCTTGACCAATGGATGGGAGATCACAGATATACCCCAGGGATTACTTCAGTGTCACTGCTAGACAGAGGCACAGCAAAATAATAGGCATAGTTTTATTCAAACTAAAGGGGTGGCGAAAGCCAAATAACTATGGGCTAGGCTTATAAATGCCCTTGGGCAGATAGCCTAGTATGAACCTATGAACCTATGAACCTATTTGTGGACATGCATGTGTGTGTAAATACATATATATATATATATATATATATATATATATATATATATATATATATATATATATATACATGTACACATATACACATATGCATACCTATATGTGGGGTACATTCAGACATCAGGTCCACAATCTCACAACACCTTCCTGCACAGCTGCACTGTTCTGCCTTGCTATAACACAAATAAGTGTCACATATGGACACAGCCTGACATTAGGGGGTTATATGTAGGGCCAGATTGCAGGTAACTCTATTACACACCTATGGCATTCCTGCATGCTACAATACAGGTTAACCTGAGTATCCTGCAAAAGGCGGGCTGTGGAACCCACGTGTCCATCATTATGGCATTACTTCCACCAACAGCTATTGGCTACATAATATACATACTTCCCATTACACAACACACACTATGATGGCTTACTTCTTATCAGTCAGTGCTGCTCTGCACGGTTGACGGGTATGGCCCACTACCCACAGGGAGGGACTCTATTGTCCTTAGCAGTTGTTCAGCTGAACATCATTACAACACCTGAAGGCACTTATAAATCATTCCACATCATCTATTCCTTTATTACGGACCAAGTACTATTGTAAATTACATACATATATACTTCGCATACCTGTTCTGGGAATGCAGTCTCTTCTGGATGGTTTGATTTTTTTTCTGTGCCTTACATGCACACTTTCTCTCTCTCTCACTCACTCTCAGTCTCTCTCCAGTAAATGGAATGAGCTGCTTCGCATAGATTGCAACATGGAATTTGTAGATGATGCACATGATCAGGTGATGGCCTTTACATCATTCAGTGTCCTCCACTTGCTACCTGCATGCAGCATGCTGTGTAGTACTTCCAATTACCACTGTCATGGCAACCAACTAATCCCTACATCATGTGAGCGTGGTCCATTTACCTTTCCTGTATGATGGACATCCTTCCTGTGTGTGGGCAGCAGTGTTACAGACAGCAGGTAGCAATACCTCTTACAGGACAATCTGCACATTCAGGCCAGCTACATATTTGTAGGAGGTTCTAGAACTATAGACAGATTGTGAGTAGTGTTGTTGTATGCATTGTATTGCACCAGTGTTACAGGGTTTGTGTGTACGTACTAGTTTAGCTTGGAAGGCAGTCTGTCTGCATAGCTCTCAACTGTGGGCCTATCTACTTAATGGCCAGAGGTGTGCATATTATGTTTTGTTTGTCCACCACACAGGTCCTGTGTCAGATATATCACTTGCAGTGTGTGTTGAGTGCTATTAGTACATGGCTACATCCATTTCTGTTTCTAACTTCATATTCCTGACTAAGGGTATGTTGCAGACTATCCTGTAACACCAGCAACTTGCTTATTGTATGACAACAGTTTTACACATATGGGCCTGTGTTCCAGCCTCTGTCCTCCACCTACATACCAGGCTTTTTCCATATGACATGCTGTCAGTGGTTGTTATGTAGTGGCTGTGAGTATGTCATGCTGCCATTCCTGCCATCAGTCCACTGCTGTTGTGTCCCCCACACATACTGTGGGGTCGGGTCCTTATGTGTGCAGGCTTCACCTACACAATGCATGTGTGCTATTATGCACTCCAGAGGCCAGTGTATGTAACAGTGGTATGTGGCCCTGTATTATTGAGTCTAGGGGGGATGCACCATAACTAATCTAGGCTTTTACAACACGTGGACTATCGGGGTAAGCTGCCTTAAGGTGTCTGGATGTACACTACCATACAATTCACCTTGGGTGAATGCAAGCCTACTGCCTCCTGCCATACAGACTGTTCTGTTTGTCAGTGTGATTGTGATGGTGTCAGTTATGCCTTGTTATGTAACAGATACATCCCATTGTGTCAACTGAGGTCTTTACCCCATAGGGATTGTGTACAGAGTGTAGCTGGAGGCTGCTGGAATATACATCTGCATTACTTACTGTTGATTAATTGGTATCCTGTACCCCAGTCTGTCTTTACTATTGTACTGCTTGAAGGCCTTGGCCAGGACAGCAACATATGTAAACCTTTCCAGATGACTGTATTAATATAACTTTCACAGATATATTACTCTGTTTATATGTATGTTAGTGTCTAAACAGCTATATGACATGCATATACAACTGTAATAGTACACAAATAAAGCTTTCCCATGCATGCAAACCTGTGAGTGGTGTTATATCCTTTGACCTCTCTGTGTTATTATGTTGCAGGCAACAATTGTCATTTGTATGGGTGGCTCATACAGTGTCCAGTTGGCAAGGTGGCAACTGTAGGCATAGTGGCTGTTCCGTATTGTGTGCACCTCCTACATATGTATCTTCCTATACATATCTCTGTGTGTGTATGTGTAGTCACACATATATATATATATATATATATATATATATATATATATATATATGGGTCTACTTCTAAACACCGACACGCCGATTCCCCGACACAAAACTCACCGACGCCAAATAACCGAAAACACACAAACCCGACACAAACCCGACAACGCAAAACACCGAACAACAAATCACCGACACGGGCGTAAACAACAGCGACACTACATACCATACACACTAGCCTGACCCAAACCCTAACCCTAAGGTCCGACACTATCGCACACTTCACCTACCTGCACCTAACCCTAACTCACTTACACACCCCTAGCCCAAGCTCCGACACTAACGTACATCACCTACCTGCACCTAACCTAACTCACTTACACACCCCTAGCCCAAGCTCCGACACTAACGTACACATCACCTACCTGCACCCTAACCCTAACTCACTTACACACCCTAGCCCAAGCTCCGACACTAACGTACACATCACCTACCTGCACTAACCCTAACTCACTTACCTGACCACTCCTACCTCCGTCACTATCGCACTTAGGGTCGCGATCGAATTACCCTTGTCGGTCTTTCCACTGTCGGCGAATCACCCTGTCGGTATACGTACCTGTCGGTCATCTGGCATCGGTGATTTCCGCGTCGGGGAATCGGCGTTTCGGTCTTCTGAATGGAACCCATATATATATATATATATATATATATATATATATATATATATATATATATATATATATATATATATATATTTATATATAGTAGCTGTACTCTATAAATCTGAGTTGAATGTCACCATAGATGTAATACAACCACCTCAGATTAATAACTCGGAGATTCTTGCCACCAAATTGCAACTTAATAAAAAGAAATGCATTAATATAATCTGTATGTACATACCCCCAGGTAACAACATATCTAGACTTGAAGATATCCTGCACTGGCTATCATGTCACTACCCCGAAGAAACCCTACTACTTGGAGACTTTAACATAGACTGGGGCACCTGTTCCTCAGAATCCCCAACCACCCATATTAACCTGCATGCATTTACATAAATCATATCCACCCCTACCAGGATAGGTAAACCCAACCAAAAAGAAAGCATACTTGACTGGGTACTCATAAATAGTCACCCCCAACTGTACACCTCTGGTACCCACCCTGATGGCCTAAGCGATCATCTTCTCACATATGTAATTAAGCACAAAGCCATTAATTCCTAACAACCCTTACTCAGAAAGGTTAGAAACAATATAAACTTTAACCCTGCCAAATTCCAACAAGAACTAAACTCATGTAATTGGTCTATTCTAAAACACCTCCCCTTAGAGGAAGCAGTAGCATACTTTAACAACAAATTCCTTGAGATCCTTGATTTGCATGCACCTGTTCGTTCAAAGAGAACAAAGGCAAAAACTGCACCATGGCTTTCTAAAGAGTCTAAACTCAAAATGACCCTTAGAAACATACATGGGCTTTATGACATTCTTCTAAAGACCCCCAAGATCACATTAAATACAGGCAATCCAGGAACAAAACCAAAAAATCAATTTTACAAGACAAAAAACAATACTACTGTAATTTACACACAGTAAATCAAAATAACCCTCAGAAGTTTTGGGCAAGTTTAAATAATCTACTCCATCCTGGACAAACTTCAACCCCAATTCCTGCTGCTACTATTGATAAAACCCCTGAAGATGTAGCTGACAGTTTTAACCGATTTTTTACTGAGACAATTCAAGCCCTAGCTAGCCAACTACCTCCTAGCGCCCCTGGTCCTGAAAGTAGCACCCCTAGAAACCTACTCGCATTCAGCTTCCAACCAGTCGCCACTTCAATTATCCGTACCTTGATCAAAAAATTAAAACCCACTACACTTTCTGCTGATCAACTCCCTGCCGAGTACCTACAAATATCAGCTGATGCTATTGCTTACCCCGTCTCAATACTAATCAATCGAACCATAGTAGAAGCTAAAATTCCCACCATCTGGAAAATATCCTATGTAATCCCACTTCACAAAGGAGGCAGCTCTACTGAATTCTCCAATTATAGGTCAATAGCTATACTCTCTCCACTTGCAAAGATTATGGAAAAATGTATTCATAGACAACTCATGCACCACCTAATCCAGAATCACCTTATGGCAGACACTCAGCATGGCTTCCGTCCTCATCACAGCACTACTTCAGCCCTCCTAGCCTTTACCAACACCATAAACCAACAATAAATATATCCTCAGCCCTCTTGGATCTTTCCAAGGCATTTGATATGATTGATCACCAACTTTTAATCCACACCCTGCAAACATTCTGTCTAGATATTAGAGCCCTTCAATGGTTTCAATCCTACCTGAATGGTCGACAGCAGGCTGTTCTCTGACAAAACAAACTCTCTAACCTTCTACCTAACACCCTTGGAGTACCACAAGGCTCTGTACTAGGGCCCTTGCTGTTCTCCATCTTCATTAACGACCTTTATACTGTCATTGCAAAAGTCAGCTGTATCCAATATGCTGATGACTACTCTGATTTACTCGGCCACATCTCCAATAGAGTTATGGTCAGCTACCCAGACCAACTTTAATACAATAGAAAAGTGGCTTTCTGAATGTCGTCTGATCCTAAATCCCAAAAAAACTAAAATGCTGTTATTTTCACCAACACATAGGTCTACCGCTTTCACCTTTACCATAAATTCAAATGATGGCACAATAATCTCCCCTGACCCCTCTACAAAACTATTAGGTGTCATCATAGATAATAATCTAAAATTCGACCTACATGTTAACCAGACTATCAAAACCATCAATAAAAAACTAGGGTCACTTTACAGAATAAAAGCCTTCCTAGCCCCTCCAGCAAAAATTGCCATAGCTCGCTCTCACCTTCTTTCAACCCTTCTGTATGCATCCCCTCCACTCTCGAATTTAAACAAGACTGTCCTTAACAAACTCTCAATTTGCTACAACCACATTGCCAGGTTTGCCACTGGGCTACCATTTAGGACACATCATTGCATCAATCTAAACCAGCTTGGGTGGCTTGAACTACCCAGCCTAATCTAGTATAACCATCTGATTATGGCCTATAAAAGCCTTTACAATCCGAACAATACTCCTGCATTTAAAAATATTATCACCCCCTATAACAATCCTAGACCACTTCGATCCTCTAACAAACTACTAATTCAGACTAGCAAAATTAATAACACAGCCGGTGACTCTCTGTTTGCAAACTCTGTAAGTAGATCCTAGAACTTTCTTCCAGCTGATATTACCTTACTTTCCACCTTAGGTCAATTTAAAACTAGACTCAAACAACATTTGTCACTTAACTGGCTATGTCACTATATCAAGCCTGGCTAACTCTCTCTAGAATGTGTAAAAATCTGTTAACCATCTTACTTTGTAATTTAATTTAATCCTGATTTACGCTCGGGATTAACTCTAACCTGAGGAACTTGTATAACTTGCTTACTTATGTAATCTCTGTAAATAGTCTGTTTGTAATATGTAATGCTGGTATTATGTAATGCTGTATCTACTTACATTTGGAGCTTTTCTCCGCGGGCCTCCATTGAAAATGGACATGCATCCAGTCGGACTATCCCTGTCAACAAATGTAAAATAAAAATAAATAAAATAAATATATATATATATATATATATATATATATATATATTTATATATATATATATATTTATATATATATATATATATATATATATATATATATATATATATATATATATATGTATCTGCATATATGTGTCTGTGTATATGTATCCTAGGAATGTTGATTGCTTCCACATTGCATGTTCTCTATGGTAGCCAGACTGTACTGCATGATATGTTACTGATACCAGCCATATATCATATAGGTGGGATGGAGTACTGTTAACATCTTCTGCCCATGTTGCGTCAGGTCCTGGTTATGGGATCTGCAACAGTTGGTAGTGTACTGCAGGGCAAACGTGTTTGGCTGTGGGGGGGGTATCTATACGTACAAGACGCATGTTGTTTGGGCCCCCTCAAAACCATTAACGGTGCATGTGGACATATATGTTTTTGTTATGTTCCCATTTCTATCTACAGATGTATGTCTGTATATACCTATGTGTGTGTGTGTGTGTGTGTGTGTGTGTGTGTGTGTGTGTGTGTGTGTATATATATATATATATATATACACATACCAAAACCAATCCAGCACTCAAGATAAAAGTCAAACAGCCATAGTGGAAAGAAGTTTATAAGGCTCACCCGTCCAACACAAACACAAACCGGTAGCCAGTTTCGCTCAAAGCATCATCAGTGTGCAACATCATCGGGCAAAGCCCGGATTTAAATATTTAGTGCAGACTTTCTGTTTACAGAATTTAAAGAGGTATACACATACATTCAATCACTATCCATCAATATCTAAATACGATATAATATAATATATTCTACACGATGTCTCCAATATAAACCACTCATATTTCAATACCCTAACCAAGAAACCAACTGTGTAATAATAAATAAATAAATAAATCCCATCACCAAAGGTACAGCTAAACTTATACCTTATCAAATAAGGCTAAAACAATAACTATTGATATTATTGTTAAATGGTGCCAAATCTATTATAACTACCCTACAGAAATATATACTTCTATACCTAACTAACCAAATTATGCTGTTAGCATGTTTGGTATATATTTAACTATTATAATCCTGCGTAGTTTTCAGTAGGGTATAACAAATATAAATATCAATATTATAATGCTACCATATACACTTTTAATAACAAAGGTGGCTATATTGTCTTATTGCTTTACCAATGGTCATTCAGACCAGGTTTAAATAGTGCCCCCAAATTCACTATCCACCTGCGTTCTTTCTGAGTTAGTATACAATGTTTGATTGTTTCATTTGTTTCATGTGTCAGTACCATATCCAAACCTATAAAAACAAAATGTGCTGTAGTATGAACCATTTTGTGTTTATACAAAGCACTACGTGATCTCTGACACTTAATGTCACTTATATGAAGGGCTATTCTTTGTTTAAATACACAGGAAGTCTGTCCCACATAGAAAGCTCCATACTGGCAAACAGCCATATAAACCACCCATGAACTACTGCAAGTAATAAGATATCTAATATCAAACACCTTTTTTGTATTAACAGATGTAAAAGATTTTGTTTTAGCCATCAATTTACAATATTTACATGTTCCACAAAAAGTACTACCCACTATATTTGTAAGTGGCTTGGATATTTCAGGCTTACCCTTTTTAAAGGAAGAGAAATACTGTCCTAAGCTTTTACCCTTTCTATATCCAAAATGGCATACTTCATCTACTAGATGGGTAAAAAAAGTATCAGAATGTAAAACATGCCAATGTTTGGCCAAAATATTTTAATATGAAAAGTATTGGTACCATAGGTAGCTATAAATCTGACTGGTTGTATCCTGTAATTCTGTTCTTTATCCATAAGTAATGTAGGTCTGTCCATTTGGCTAGCTACCCTGTGTGCATAATTATCACCACTCTTTCTATAGCATCTTCTTATAAACCTATCTTCCAGTTCCAGAGCTTGAATCTCATAAATACTACTCTGTGAACAAATTCTTCTGACTCTCTGAAACTGAGATCCCGGTATATTGTGGATTGTGTGGGGGGATGACAACTGCTGGCATGCAAAAATGCATTTTTATAAAAAGGTTTTCTATACAAATCAGTATTCAAAAATCCTTTTTTAGATTTATAAACCTTAACATCCAAATATTCCACTTGCAGTGGATCGATGCCCCCTATAAATTTGATACCATATGAATTTAAGTTTAGATATTCCACAAATTTCTGCCACTCCAACAGGTCACTCCCCCACACAACCCAACAATCATCCAGGTATCTCCGCCACATAATAAGTTGTTTTTTGATGGTAACCAGGGCTATATTTATATATTGCGCTTCTAAAAACCCCATGAACAGATAGCATACATGGGGGCAAAAGTAGCCTCCATCGCTGTTCCTTTACCTGTAAGTACCACTGGTTATGAAACATAAAAGCATTATGTTCCAATACCAATCTAAGTAAATGAATCAAAAATTCTCCATCTTGCTTACTATATAAGCCTGACTGCATCATCCAAAATTCAACTGCTGTAATCCCACCTGTATGTGGAATGCTGGTATACAGCGATTGAACGTCAGGAGTCCCCAAATAATCATTAGCTGAGACTTGTACATAATCCACTAATGATAAAAACTGTTTAGTATCTCGAATCCTTACTGTAATTAGTTCTAAAAGTCTTTTTAATTTATATTCAAGATATTCTGAAAGGGATTCTGTCAATGAACCCCGACCCGCCACTATAGGGCGCCCTGGTGGTTTATCAAGTCTTTTATGTATTTTGGGAACCATGTAAAAATATTGTGCAACTGGATTTTCAACTTGCAGTTGTCCCTTTAAATTGGGGGGAATAATTCCTTGTTCAGTCGCTTGTTGTAAAAACTTATCTATCATGATTTTATGTTCCAATGTGGGATCATGACTCAATGGTGGATAAAACTGTGTATCTGACAACTGCCTGTGTGCCTCTTATATGTATTGTGCTCTGTCCCAAATCATGACAGCCCCTCCCTTATCAGCTCCAACTATCACAATATTCTGATTATTAATTAATCCTTTCAGTGCATCTTTTTCTAAAGATGTCAAATTTTCAGACCCAGAACAAAAAACACTAGATTGATTGAGATGCAAATCTTTTAATACTAGTTGTTCAAATGTTTTAATAGTACTATGATATGGAGGCATAAATTGAGATTTTTTTAAATTGAAAGCCTCTGGGCTGAACACTGCTTGGATCCTGTTCTTTTTGTGCAAAAAAATATTTTAAGTTAAGATTTCTACAAAAACTCTTAACATCATTGATAACATCATATTGAGACACAAAAAATGAAGGAACAAAGCCCAAGCCTTTATTTAACACATTGAGTTCACTAGGAGAAAAAGCAAATTCAGTTAGGTTAATGACCAAGTTGTTAATGTCATTAGCCTCATTAACTGTGTTAGTTGAATAAAAGTCTATTGTTGTTGCAGGCTGTCCTGAAACATCTTGAATATGGACTCTTCTATGATGTTTACAACCTGCCCTCCTAAAGGGGTCTTATATCTCTTGGAGGCAGGTGAGAAAGTATCTGGCACCTCACTTGCTTCTGGTTCGGTATCCATATTGGAGCACTAGAGGAAAGTTCAGATGCACTAGATGATATATCTGGCCTTCTCAAGATAGATTTTACTCTTTTCTTTTTGGGCCTGGGGACTTGTTTTTGATCTGAAAACCTTACCCCACGTTTATGCTTCTTCCACGAGTAAACCATGGCCATTTTAAAGTCATTGACATCTCTTTGATATTTATTCATTTTCCTCTTACACAGTTCCTTGTCATATTTTTCAGTATCCATAACACATTGTGTGTATAAATTCTAATAATTTGAGGCAGTAACATAGCATTTAGTATGTTCATAGCACTGTTCAAGTTTAGCCAAAAGATTGGGTAGCTGCTTCTCATAGTATTCCACAAGCAACCGCAGGAACATGTTAGAGGCCGTTGTCTGTACAGCCCTCCATTTTTGTATAAATTCCCCATCATCGCTACCCAATCCTAGCTCCACATATACTCTAAGTCCTCGCTGGACTATTTTTGCTGCTAAATATGCTTTGAGAAGCTTACAGTGCCAAACGTATGAACGTACCTTTTTAGATGACACAGTTAATTGCCTAAACATTTCAGATAAATCAGTTTGTCCTGCCCCAGCTGTATTTTGTAACTTGTCCCGTTCTGTGTGCACCACTGTGAAAAAAGCACAGTCATCCTTGTCTGCCACTATATTTTCTAAATATGGCTGAAAATCCGTACCTGTCGCCATATCAGTGCAGGTTCTTTTTTGTATTCGCCACTTCTGGCCCAACCGTAGCTGCAATGAATATCAAAAACCATAAAATCACGGCCAATAAATCCCCAGGCCCTCGCCATCAAGATGAGCTTCCAGGTTCCTGTACCAGCACTCAAAATGCAACACACCCCCAACAAAATATGCGTGGTACATCAAATGGTGCTCGGAATCCAATGCACATCCAATACACATACCAAAACCAATCCAGCACTCAAGATAAAAATCAAACAGCCATAGTGGAAAGAAGTTTATTAGGCTCGCCTGCCCAACACAAACACAGACCGGTAGCTGGTTTCGCTCAAAGCGTCATCAGTGTGCAACATCATCTGGTGAAGCCCAGATTTAAATATTTAGTGCAGACTTTCTGTTTACAGAATTTAAAGAGGTATACACATACAATCAATCACTATCCATCAATACAAAAAGAACCTGCATTGATATGGCGACAGGTACGGATTTTCAGACATATTTAGAAAATATAGCGGCAGACAAAGATGACTGTGCTTTTTTCACAGTGGTGTACACAGAATGGGACAATTTACAAAATACAGCTGGGGCAGGACAAACTGATTTATCTGAAATGTTTAGGCAATTAACTGAGTCATCTAAAAAAGTACGTTCATACGTTTGGCACTGTAAGCTACTCAAAGCATATTTAGCTGCAAAAATAGTCCCGAGAGGACTTAGAGTATATGGGGAGCCAGGATTGGGTAGCGATGATGGGGAATTTATACAAAAATGGAGGGCTGTACAGACAACGGCCTCTAACATGTTCCTGCAGTTGCTTGTGGAATACTATGAGAAGCAGCTACCCGATCTTTTGGCTAAACTTGAACAGTGCTATGAACGTACTAAATGCTATGTTACTGCCTCAAATTATCAGAATTTATACACACAATGTGTTATGGATACTGAAAAATATGACAAGGAACTGTGTAAGAGGAAAATGAATAAATATCAAAGAGATGTCAATGACTTTAAAACGGCCATGGTTTACTTGTGGAAGAAGCATAAACGTGGGGTAAGGTTTTCAGATCAAAAACAAGTCCCCAGGCCCAAAAGGAAAAGAGTAAAATCTATCTTGAGAAGGCCAGATATATCATCTAGTGCATCTGAACTTTCCTCTAGTGTCTCCAATACGGATACCAAACCAGAAGCAAGTGAGGTGCTAGATACTTTTTCACCTGCATCCAACAGATATAAGACCCCTTTAGTAGGGCAGGTCGTAAACATCATAGAAGAGTCCATATCCAAGATGTTTCAGGACAGCCTGCAACAACAATAGACTTTTATTCAACTAACACAGTTAATGAGGCTAATGAAATTAACAACTTGGTCATTAACCTAACTGAATTTGCTTTTTCTCCTAGTGAACTCAGTGTGTTAAATAAAGGCTTGGGCGTTGTTCCTTCGTTTTTTGTGTCTCAATATGATGTTATAAATGATGTTAAGAGTTTTTGTAGAAATCTTAACTTAAAATATTTTTTTGCACAAAAACAACAGGATCCAAGCAATGTTCAGCCCAGAGGCTTTCAATTTAAAAAATCTCAGTTTATGCCTCCATATCATAGTACTATTAAAACATTTGAACGACTAGTATTAAAAGATTTGCATCTCAATCAATCTAGTGTTTTTTGTTCTGGGTCTGAAAATTTGACATCTTTAGAAAAAGATGCACTGAAAGGAATAATTAATAATCAGAATATTGTGATAGTTGGAGCTGATAAGGGAGGGGCTGTCGTGATTTGGGACAGAGCACAATACATATAAGAGGCACACCGGCAGTTGTCAGATACACAGTTTTATTCACCATTGAGTCATGATCCCACATTAGAACATAAAATCATGATAGATAAGTTTTTACAACAAGCTGCTGAACAAGGAATTATTACCCCCAATTTAACAGGACAACTGCAAGTTGAAAATCCAGTTGCACAATATTTTTACATGGTTCCCAAAATACATAAAAGACTTGATAAACCACCAGGGCGCCCTATAGTGGCGGGTCGGGGTTCACTGACGGAATCCCTTTCAGAATATCTTGAATATAAATGAAAAAGACTTTTAGAACTAATTACAGCAAGGATTCAAGATACTAAACAGTTTTTATCATTAGTGGATGATGTACAAGTCTCAGCTAATGATTATTTGGGGACCCTTGACGTTCAATCGCTGTATACCAGCATTCCACATACAGGTGGGATTACAGCAGTTGAATTTTGGATGATGCAGTCAGGCTTATATAGTAAGCAAGAAGGAGAATTTCTGATTCATCTACTTAGATTAGTATTGGAACATAATGTTTTTATGTTTCATAACCAGTGGTACTTACAGGTAAAGGGAACAGCAATGGGGGCTACTTTTGCCCCACCTATGCTATCTGTTCATCGGGTTTTTAGAAGCGCTATATATATATATATATATATATATATATATATATATATATATATATAGCCCTAGTTACCATCAAAAAACAACTTATTATGTGGCGGAGATACCTGGATGATTGTTGGGTTGTGTGGGGGAGTGACCTGTTGAAGTGGCAGAAATTTGTGGAATATCTAAACTTAAATTCATATGGTATCAAATTTATAGGGGGCATTGATCCACTGCAAGTGGAATATTTGGATGTTAAGGTTTATAAATCTAAAGAAGGATTTTTGAATACTGATTTGTATAGAAAACCTTTTTCTAAAAAGGCATTTTTGCATGCCAGTAGGTGTCATCCTCCCCACACAATCCATAATATACCGGGATCTCAGTTTCAGAGAGTCAGAAGAATTTGTTCACAGAGTAGTATTTATGAGATACAAGCTCTGGAACTGGAAGATATGTTTATAAGAAGAGGCTATAGAAAGAATGGTGTTAATTATGCACACAGGGTAGCTAGCCAAATGGACAGACCTACATTACTTATGGATAAAGAACAGAATGACAGGCTACAACCAGTCAGATTTATAACTACCTATGGTACCAATACTTTTCGTATTAAAAATATTTTGGCCAAACATTGGCATGTTTTACATTCTGATGCTTTTTTTACCAATCTAGTAGATGAAGTATGCCATTTTGGATATAGAAAGGGTAAAAGCTTAGGACAGTATTTCTCTTCCTTTAAAAAGGGTAAGCCTGAAATATCCAAGCCACTTACAAATATAGTGGGTAGTACTTTTTGTGGAACATGTAAATATTGTAAATTGATGGCTAAAACAAAATCTTTTACATCTGTTAATACAAAAAAGGTGTTTGATATTTAATATCTTATTACTTGCAGTAGTTCATGGGTTGTTTATAATGCTGTTTGCCAGTAGGGAGCTTTCTATGTGGGACAGACTTCCTGTGTATTTAAACAAAGAATAGCCCTTCATATAAGTGACATTAAGTGTTAGAGATCACATAGTGCTCTGTATAAACACAAAATGGTTCATACTACAGCACATTTTGTTTTTATAGGTTTGGATATGGTACTGACACATGAAACAAATGAAACAATCAAACATTGTATACTAACTCAGAAAGAACGCAGGTGGATAGTGAATTTGGGGGCACTATTTAAACCTGGTCTGAATGACCATTGGTAAAGCAATAAGACAATATAGCCACCTTTGTTATTAAAAGTGTATATAGGTAGCATTATAATATTGATATTTATATTTGTTATATCCTACTGAAAACTACTCAGGATTATAATAGTTAAATATATACCAAACATGCTAACAGCATAATTTGGTTAGTTAGGTATAGAAGTATATATTTCAGTAGGGTAGTTATAATAGATTTGGCACCATTTAACAATAATATTAATAGTTATTGTTTTAGCATTATTTGATAAGGTATAGGTTTAGTTGTACCTTTAGTTGTGGGATTTATTTATTTATTATTATACAGTTGGTTTCTTGGTTAGGGTATTAAAATATGAGTGGTTTATATTGGAGACATCGTCAGTTCTTAGTAATGTAATTGTAAATGTTCATACATGTTATATGAATATATTATATTATATTTAGGTATTGATGGATAGTGATTGATTGTATGTGTATACCTCTTTAAATTCTGTAAACAGAAAGTCTGCACTAAATATTTAAATCCGGGCTTCGCCTGATGATGTTGCACACTGATGACGCTTTGAGCGAAACTGGCTACCAGTCTGTGTTTGTGTTGGGCAGGCGAGCCTAATAAACTTCTTTCCACTATGGCTGTTTGATTTTTATCTTGAGTGCTTGATTGGTTTTGGTATGTGTATTGGATGTGCATTGGATTCTGAGCACCATTTGATGTACCGCGCACTTTTTCGTTGGAGGTGTATATATATATATATATATATATATATATATATATATATATATATATATATATATATATATATATATATATATATATCTACATATATAGATATGTATATATCTATTTAGATATTAATATATATATGTCTATATCTACATATATAGATATGTATATATCTATTTAGATATTAATATATATATATATATATATATATATATATATATATATATATATATATATATATATACACGCACATACCCCTACATGTTGAAGTACATTTCCTGTACTGCTGAATGACTGTGCTGGATGATATGTTTGTGAAAACATCAGGATTGTGTATATCTGACTTTGGCTGTGGTGTGCAGGGTCCTGCATTCGATCCTTGCAGAGGCTGTTTATTTTGTTCCTGGGCAGAACATGGGCCATTGGATACAAAGTGATAAAGCCACTTTTATGCAGTTGTAAATGGATTTGCGCGGGTTTGTGCGAAAGTAAGCACTGCTAACTTCCGGTTACAGTTTCTTATACTCATTTAGTTTCTAAATTGCTTATCCTGTGTAGTCACTGCTTACCCCCATGCAAACAGGCTTAATCCCACTTACAGCTGCTTAAAAGTGCTTACTCCTGCTTACCCCTGCACTAATTTTTTTAAAAGAAAAGAAAAAAGGGTTGATAGGAAAGTGGTGAGAAAGGGTTACAAAGAGGAAAAGACAGTGGGGAAAATAGCTAGGGATGTGCAGGAGCATGTAGGGAAGGTCCATAGCTGCCCATTTCTTCTACAGCAGCAGCTGTGCATATACACTGAATTTGGAGGTAGATTTGGACACTCAAACCCCTCAGAGAGGTGAGGACAACAATAATGTGTTGTGATGTCAATTAGACCAGATTACATATGTCCAGTGGACACATGTGTGAAATGGACAGCTATGTGTTTGTGGGGCGATATTTCTTTCAGGGAACAGATTGGTCTTTTTTTTCAGGTGAGAGTGGGATGTTGGGGAGGGATAGTAGGTGTATTTGGGGAGGCAGGTTGGGTAGGTTAACAGACAAGACAAACAAGACGTATACAGTGGCAGTATATAAGACTTTGGGGGGTAATCACCTTGATGGGGAGGGGTGTTGGGAAATCGGAAGCCCATGAGCCCCCTAGTGGAAACATTGGGACTGAGATCCCCACCCATGGGCAGTCACTACTGCACCTTCACAGTCCAGAAGGTGGCTGTGGTGGGGGCTGAGTCGTAGAGCCAGGCCGACCCTCTACTCATGACACATGTCCCTCGAGCTGACATAGAATATCTCCTAACTGCTAACTGAGCTCTCTATGCACCACGACCTACACCTGGCGACTGGTGACAGTTTCCTGTCCGCGCCCACTCCTAGAGGGGAGGTGAGCCCCATCCACTGAGGTGGTCTCACCCGAAGGTGGTGCAGGACCAACAGATGAGGAGGTCCCGGGTTGGGCCCCACACGTGTTGGTGCCCATTGCCACAGCCAGCTGAGGTGGGACAGGTGGGTACGCTGAGACCCGCATTCCCATACGTGCTATGGTGTTTATGATGTATCAACATATGTGGGTTAGTAATAGTCAGCACATTCCAGGATTAGGTATAACAGCATGCATTGATATTCCCAATAACCCAGACACTAGATATGGAACAGTTGCATAACAAATGGAACACATGCATATATGGGACCGCAGTGGTAATAACACCTGCATGCAAGTACATTGATGGCACCATGCCACCAGTGTTGGAGAATTACAATATAGCACATGCATAGAAACAGATTTAAATAATTATCAACCAATAGGATATATGTCCCAACATAACAGTGGAGTCATCACGTACCAGTTGAGGTGGGTATTTATTGTATTGTTGGAGATATGGTGGGGGGGGGGATTTCAATTAATAACTAGTATATTCCTGTAGTTTGCATTACTTTCCTGGTCAGTGCTGTTATCTGTACCTTACAAGTATTATTACACTACCCTATTGCCTTAGTTTGGGCAGTGATATGGCTGTCGACATCTATATACATGAACTGGTTTTACCTGCAGTATACACCTCTTACCTGATATACCTGTGGGGGAATTGCTTGTTAACACTAACTAACTGTTTCTACACATACTCCCAGATTCCAGGTTGATGTTATGCACATAGCTATCCATTTCTTTTTGCACAGACTCTAGCCATGTCTTCACCACATGCAGGTGAACCGGGACATATGTAGACTATTGCCCTCTTCAACCTTTAGTGACTTACAACACTCTTATGCAGGATTTCTTACACAGTTATATTATGTAGCACAGTGTGGATGACAGTGATCAGTAATACCTTATTATTCAGAGGAACTGCAACACTCACAATTCCATACAATACCAGAGTAAACAGTACCAGTACAGGGAATCAAGCTTTTATTTCTCGGCACAGTGTTCGTATACGACGTACCTGTGGGAGCAATGTTTGTTAGCACTACCTGACTGTTGTCACACACTGTATCAGATTTCACATTAGTATTATGCACATACATCAAACTCTGCTACTGTACACACTCTGGTCACAGCTTGACAACATGGGGGTGTAAATTGGACATATGTGGCTTATTACTCTCATAAGATTTTGGGGGATTGCTAATGTGACAGGTTTGTTCTCATAGATGTATGACAATCAATTGTATTTCCTGTTTGCTGTCTAAATATTTGGGATCATCCCACTGATTTCCCAGGGGGACAGGGTGACAGGCAGCAGATATGGGCTGATAGACTAGACATTTTGGCCTTATCTGTATAGTTGTGGGGTATGATTCTGTATGCAGCCTAGTTCCACTCCCAGGATTCAGACCATGGCTGTCTCTGCTAAAACTAAAGCACTGCCCATCACAGTGGTGTGTGCTATATGGATATTGCTGTATAACCTCCTATCTGATTTCTAACTTATAATTCTCCTGTGGTTTTACATTCTGACCTTGTATTACAACACTCTTATACAGAATTTCCTAGACAGTTATATTATGTAGCACAGTGTGGGTGACAGTGATGAGTAATACCTTATTATTCAGAGCAACTGCATCAGTCGCAATGCCATACAATACCAAAGTAAACACTACCAGTGCAGGGTATCATTCTTTTATTTCTGGGCACAGTTTTCATATCTGACAGACCTGTGGGAACAATGTTTGCTAGCACTACCTGAATGTTGCCACACAAAGTACCAGATTCCGCATTACTATTATGCACATACATCTCACTCTGTTACTGTACACACTCTGATCACAGCTTGACAACATGGGGGTGTAAATGGGACATACGTGGCTTATTACTCTCATAAAATTTTGGGGAGTTGCTAATGTGACAGCTTTGTTCTTATAGATGTTTGGCAATCAGTTGTATTTCCTGTTTGCTGCCTATACGTCTGGGATCATCCCTCTGATTTCCCAGGGGAACAGGGTGACAGGCAGCAAAGATGGGCTAATTTACTGGACATTCTGGACATATATGTACAGTTGTAGGTTATGATACTGTATGCAAACTACTACCTCTCCCAGGATTCGAACCATGGCTGTGTGTGCTAGAAATACAACATTTCATGTCTCAGTTGCATCTGCTATTCAGATTGTGTTGTCTGTCTTTTCACTGTTTTCTGTGTCTCACAGTTGTACTAAGTGACCTCTGGGGATGATACCAGTCATATACAGACATCCCTACACATTCTATTTATGTTTCACAGTGTGGGTAACAGTGCTTAATACAACAGTACTATTAAGTGATTGCAAATCTACATTACCATTTGATACCAGAGTATACACATGCAGTCCAGCAGTTAGACATTTATTGTCAGGCTATTATGCTTTTATTTACATACAAACTATATGAGACTCCTCCTGCCATATTCATAGGTGTATGCAGTACTTGCCTTAAACAATATAGGTTTTATACTGGAAATGAATTTACTAATACTTTTAGATTTATTTCATATGACAGTACATGCAAGAGTATTACTGACCTGCCTCATGTCGCAACCTCTCCAGGCAACATCCATGGGCCTCCTGGTTCATGGCCCGCTCATTTGCCACTGTGAAGGACATAAGAGGAATATTTAGCCATACCTATCCATAATATACATGAGCTGGCAATTATTAAACAGGTAGCAGAGTGATACTTACACACAGCTGGGACAACCCCTGCCGTCCTTGCCTCTTGGATCTACTAATCCAAGAGATTCCCCTTTCACCACTTCAGGTCGGCATAGTGATGCCTGACTTGTTCACCAGTTTGGGGTATGCCAGTGGCACTGGTGAGGTCACGGGTGAGACGATCCCAGGCTTCTGCCTTATATTGGGAACCCTGGTACCGGCCCTGCAGCAGTCTCTGCTCATGGTCTTTGAGAAGGAGTCCTGCCATGTCTCTGGACTCCTGGATGTCCCAGCACTGTGCCTGGAAGCACACTCCCTCTCCCCTTTCTGCCATGGGGCCTGCAAGGGGACGCTACAACCAGTTATGAGATATATTCCCGCCTGTTGGGTTTAAATAGGGCCGAATTCCCACACTTTGCCATGATTGGCCGGTTTTGAAAAGGCTAAGCTATGAGCAAACCTGCTTACCTAAGGTTGGCATTATTTAAAGTGGTATACCACTGGGCACATTGAGTTAGCTGGCCTACACATTGCTTATACCTCTTAAGCTGGCCTGTGCAATGCTTAGTGTTGCTTAAATTTGACTTTACATTATATTTGCTTTTTGGCATTGATTTATTATTCATTACATCATATATATATATATATATATATATATATATATATATATATATGTTTGGTATCCATGATTCATGTGTACGTGCACTGTATGGGGTCCTTGTGTTTAACAGGGGACTTCAACACTCTATTACAATTACACCTCACATCTGGGCTTACTTCAGTACTCCATGCACATATTTATTTTATGTAGTAGGTTACAGAACATATCACTGTATACTGATTCCTTTCACATGTTCAGTTTGATTTTACTATAGTGAGGGTTTGTTTGGTGATACCTTAATCTTATGTACTGTTGTGATGGCTTGGTGGTTAACTACTGTGATTATAGTGTATAGGGTCCTGGGTTCAAGACCTGCAAGGCTGTTCTTTTTGTTGCTGGGCAGAACAGCGACTGTTGGATACAGAGTAAATAAGGCACTTTTAAGCCCTTGTAAGGGGGCTTGCGTGGGTTTGCATGAGGGTAAGCAATGCTAAACTCTGGTTAAATATGCTTACAGAGAGTTAGCTTCCATATTGCTTAACCTGTGTGCACATTGCTTACCCCAGTGCAAACAGGCTTAAAACTGCTTACTAGTGCTTACATATGCTTACTCCCGCTTACTACTGCTTAATAGTGCTTACACTTGCTTACTAGTGCTTACTCCCACTTACCACTGCACTGATTTAGACAGTAATGTCTAATGGTTCTTGGGAATGTGGGGATTTGGAAGCTGTATGGAGTTATCAGTAATTACACATTTTACCTTCCATTTGTATCCAATTCCTGTGTACATATACTGTAAGGGGCACGTGATTATCTGTGGACTGTGTAACATTATAACACTGACACCTCACATCTGCATTTAATGCAGTACTCCAGTTCACAAATATATGTTATTTAGTATGTTATGCAACTAAAATATGATTTGACGTGGAAAATGGAATGTGCTACAGTGGGACTCAAACCAGGAATACCTGCTCGTAAGGCAAATGCTCTGCCCACTACACTATTGCTATACTGCGTCATTTGCATATATCTTCCTTTTTATCCTCTTCAGCCATTTAAGCTGCATTAACCGTAGCTAAGCGATGGGCAAACCCGCACACCTATGGTTAGATTTAATCAGTTTGATAAAAAAAATAAAATGGTACCTTTATATTGTTTGTGTTTACTATTGCTGTTGTACATCTGGGCGGATGTTGCTGAAGGTATGTGAAAGCTATGAGCAGTCTCGCTCATTCTTTTGAGCTTTCTGCTGCTCTTCATTGCAGGGGCATGTATATTCTGAGAGCTCTGCCCCTGCACTCTTACACGCTCTTTGTAAGATTAGGAGCTCAGGCAGTGTGTCTTCATTAATATGCATGGCACACTCCTGTCCTGCTCCTAAACATCTGCTTCCATGAAGGACTAAGCTAGTCCTGCACGGAAGAAGAGAAAATCCACAGGATTGTTTCTATAAAGCAGTTACATGCTCAGGTTGCTAGCCCATGCCTAACCCTCCACAGAGGACCAATTTATTATCCAATTCACCTATTCCATGTCATTGGAATGTGGGATGAAGGGGCAGAGCCTAGATGGCCAGCTGATAGCAGCAACTTTTTAGAGCTCCACAAAACTATACTAGAATACAGGAAAATAATCAACTTTATCTAGCAAAAATAGAAAATCCATATTAATGAACATTTGAACTATCTACATACCAACTATGGAGAAATGTTATTGAGATTTTCCTGTCAAAACTATTTGGAGATTATTACAACTATGTGGAAATGAGCATCTCAAAGAACTCTCACTCTGAAACTACTTTGAAAAAGGAAATTCAGATGATGTCGCCTACATTACAAGAACTATCTTTGAAAATGGATATATTTAAAGACAATCTGGAAAATCTTAAAGAAAACTGTCAAAAACAAGCTGATGTCTTCAAAGAGATACTAAAACAACAAACTAAAATATCAGATATTGAAACTTCCTTATGTGACATAGAAGGGAGACTTAAAGAGGAAGAAAGTCAGAGTGAATTCCTCCTGCAGCAGAACAACTGGCTAATTAACAAGATAGATGACCTGGAGAACAGAGAAAGGAGAACTAATATAAGAATATTTGGATTTCCAGAGAAAACTGAGGGTGAGGACATCATTTTATTTTTAAATTCCTGGCTACCTGAAATACTAGACTTAAAAGAAGGCTTATCCAGTGGCATAGAAAGAGCTCACAGAGCCATAGAAAAACCAGTGCCTTCTTCACCTACTGGTTCTCCAAGATCAATTGCAGTAAAATTTATGTCATATCTGGACAAAGAACTTATTCTCAAATCAGCCTGGAGAAAAAGTCCCTTGACATATGAACAAAATCAAATAAGATTCGATAATGACTATTTTACCAGAGCACTAGAATTAAGGGGAAAAAAACTGGCCACATATGAAACTTGTTAAACAAAATAAAATAAAAGCACAACTTGTCTATCCTGAAAAAATCAGAATCTTTTATTCAAATATCAGGACCATCAACAACTTCGAGGAAGCATCTTCCTTTATCAAGAACAACAACATAATCACAATTCAAGAAGAAATGGATTAGTCAGAATCTACTTCCTTGAAAAGATCTCCTGAAAAAAAAAAAAAAACATGGATTGATGTGAAGAAAAAGAAGCAAAGAACTGAACTCAAAAATATAGTAACCATCAAAACTCTCAAAGAATCAACTAAGGTATGAGTTTCATACCAAAGAAAACAAAAATGTATATACATTTAATTTTTCTTCTTTGTTCTACCTGTCTCACCTTATTTGCTCCTTCTTTACTTGTCTAATATATATGAATAAACAACAAAAGTAATTTGCATTAATTGTAAAAAGAAAGTGATTTTACTACCACAAAACAATTATTTTTAAACTCGAGATAAAAAAAGGTAAACAAACAAATAAAGGGAAATAATAAATGTCATTATGTATGTCAGTTTATCACATTGGATAATATATGAACTGGTCTTTATCCTCACAAGATTTTAGTCTTGTAATGTATGTGATACTGGAAAGGTGTTTGAATAGGGAATTGGCTGCTTTAAGAAAAAGATTGACCAATAGTAATAATTTAATATAAGTGCTTTGAATTTGAAGAATGTAAAATTAATCTTTGTTAAAAAATGCTCGTTTAACAGTGAAACATTCTGAGAAGCTGCGTGTTGATAATATTTAACTGTGAAATAGCCGCAAGCTTCTGTGAACGTTAATTTAACTCGCAGTGAACTGAATTTGTTTCCCACTGATAGCAACTCCAAATGTTTCAGTGGTAGCACACACAGCATAGCAGGAAGTGAGATATGTAGCAATGTAATGACAGAGAGTGATAGAACAGATAAAATGCACTGACCTCAAGTAAACTTAAAAGTCATAGGAGTTATTGAGAGAATCTTGCTAATGAAGCACAAACAGAGATGGGAATACCATTCTCCTGTTGCAATTACTTAGTAAACATAAAGCTTCCTTGCATGTATAGATTCTGTGACTGAAAGGAAATGCAATGAAAGCGTACTCACATACTTATGTACCACACTGAATTCTTAAAGCGACATGTAGCACTAACAAACATTAATAGGAAAACAGAAAAGTTTTCCGAATATACAATCTTTTCTCTATACATGTATTCATATGGCTAACACAGTCAGTCCAGATGAGAGGTTATATCTTATTTCTGTTGTGCCAGGAGTGTGCTATAATCATGCACTAAACAGAAATAATGGAATTAACAGGAAAGAAGGAGGCATAGGGCTGGAACATATAGCAAAGAAAGTTATTGTAGCTACTTCCATTATTTAATGATAATAAAATATCATTCAGTGGGTAGAGCAATTAATATGATAATATCAATCATGAATCTAAATGAAACCAGTAATCATCTCTCAGATACAGACAGCTGAAAGTAATGACAGTTACCATGCTGTGCATAGCACTTATACTTCCAAAGGTCATAACAAAACAATGGGAAAAGGTGCAAAATAGCTCTACAAAGCAGTATGAGAATAATTAACATGTCAAAGCTTAGTGTCTCTGTTCTTTATTTTGTTTAGGAAATAAAAAGAAGAAAGAGTGGAAAGAGAAAAGAAAAAGAAGAAAGAAAAAACACATAATATAGCAAATCGTATAAAGTTTCATTTCCCTGATTGGGACAAGAATACTTTAGCTGCATGTTATTGTCAAGAACATAAAGGATACATAGTCAATGTATGCATACAGCTTTGATAACATAATAACTGTTGTCAGTGAGGTGCAGAGCTCATATGGGAATGTAGAGCTGGGTAAAATGTTGTGCAGCATTGTTAGTGCTATAGAGATGCTTATGAGTACTGACAAACCAAAACATCTTAAAAGTGTTTAATTCCAGCCACTGATGTTGTAGATCAAGGCAATGGCGTTATTTATACCACTGATCTAGCAGTTTGAGAGAGTGCTTTGAAAAGCATATCAAAAGTGACAAAAACTGTTATGATAACACTTAATATGAATGACAAATCTACTCTAATATACATACTTAGCAGAAAGTTGTTTTTGAAAGATTCCAGTTTAGTCATACACTATAAACAAAAACCTAATTGATTCTTTGTGTATAACAAACAAAAACAAACTAAATGTTTAATCACACTTGTATACAAACTGCATAACCTTATAGGAAGATTGAAGTTACTTTTTTATGTACACATGTTGTGAATATTACTGACAATATAAAATAGTTTAGGAAATCTTTTCCCGTTAATATTATTATTAGCAGCCTCTAAATGCATTAATGCTTTCTTGGTTATATAAGGAATCAGTAGTATAGAAAGTGAAGAAGCAGATAAATTGGTAGAGATATTATACCATTGTTCAACATACCACTGAATTACAATTATGTATCTTTAGTTAATAGTTGTTTTAGAAGTATAATTTGTTCATAGACTAGAGTCTTACCAAGATATGCTTTTTGTACTATCTAGTGACTAATGTAATCTACACAAGCTCATCAGTCATAAATCAGAATGTCTTTCCAGATTTGTCATATACAGCAACTATACCCTTCATGAGAGGTAAAAAAGTTATAATTTGAAATTTAGAAACAAACTTCCATGATTTGATTTTACTTAACATCAGATATAATTGATATTTAAATTTAGTTAAATACTGATATCCTTATATAAGTTCAGAACATCTCCAGCGATAGCAAAATGGACTTCAAAGAGGGGTATATTTTTTCGTTCTTTATTCTTGTTGTTAGATATGAGAGATAATCTGATAGAATATTTTTGTATATCAGATTAGGAGTGTATATCACTTCATGTATGTTAAGGGTGACTTTAAAATATTTGACTAATCGGTTATATGTAATTGATCTTATGTTACACTTTTTTTCTTTTTATTGGTCTAAACATGGATTTAACTTATGTTTCTTAACAGAGGAAAACCAATCTGATCATAATATATAAAACTGATGAGAACTTTATTCAACCTCAGGGTTATAAAAGAATTCTGAATATGAACCAAACTATAAGTAAACTCTAAACACAATCTGAATATATGGACTTAACACTATTTTCTCTAAATATCAGTAGTTTGAATAATCCAGAAAAGATCAAATCTACTAAGATATTTAAAATTAAATGAAGTACAAGTGATATTTCTTCAAGAGTCTCATTTTAAAACAAATGATAAATACATATGAGTCCAAATGAATATTTAATGTCATCAAATTACTCATACAAAAAAAAAAACTAGAGGAGTAATAATCCTATGGAGAAAAAATGTTACTAATCCTCAAATCATTTATAACTATGAAGACAAAGAAGGACTTATAGCTATTGTAATACTGAAATGTAATAACAGAATTTGGACACTGGTAAACCTCTACTGGTTTCCTGGCATAGGGACAGGAACAGTAAAAAATGTGTAGATCTTATTAGCAAAATATATAAGGGCAATCTGATAATAGATGGGGGACTTTAACTGTATTTTGGATAATTTTGAGATTACTAGCAAAAGAAAGTTTGTCTTACTTCCACAGCAAAAATATTCAAAAAAGGAGGGAAAATCTAAACCTAATTGATTCATGTGGATTTAAAGAGAATAATTCATTATTATTTTCCCATCAAGATCATAGATTTGGTACCCAAACAAGAATAGACAAAAATTATGTATCTCAAGAATTAAATATGAAAATAATTAAATTCTACATAATACTTTGCCCTTTATCAGACCATAACTCACTTATTCTTTAACTATGAGTAGACTTCAAAAATTTAACTCATACAACAAGAATACTGGCCTACATCACAAAATTGAACTCAAACCATGGTTAGACTCAGAATTTCAATTTTTCTTAGACACAAACTATACTGAAGAGACTAATATTGTAATATTATGGAATACTTTGAAAGCGTATATATAAATATATATATATATATATATATATATATATATATATATATATATATATGGTAAAATTCTTACATGGTTCAAAAATAAATCAAAAGAATGGGAATCTGAATTACATATCACCCAAAAACAAATTATGAAAATTAATAATAATGATTCAACAAACTCAACATCAATAAAAAAGCAATTGAAGAACTAAATAAAACATTCAATAAAATTCTAGCTCACAAAACTAACCTAGCAATAGAAAAATTAAAACTAAATTCATATGCAACATCACCTAGACATATGCATAATCTAGCAACTAGAATCAAAAGACAAACCAAAGAAAACAATGTCACAAACATTATTCATGAGGGAAAAAAGAACAGAACAGTATCAGATATAAGTGACATCCTTGATGATTTTAAATATCACTACACCGAACACTACAGAACAGGCAAGACCCATATCAACTTCTCAAATATAGAAGTAAACTTCCCTCGAAATAAAGATAATACCAGAAAAACTAAAATTATACATTCAAAAACAAATCTTTCACAAGGAAGTTATTAAATCAAGGAAAGTAAATGCAATAAAGCTCCTGGAATTGATGGAATAATAATTGAATTATATAAAATATTCCCAACTTCAGTAACTTCCATTTTTCATAAAAATCTAATTGAAATATAAACAGAAAATATAACACCGCCCCCATGGAGATACTCACTAATTACACCCATCATAAAAGAAAATAAAGATCTTAAACAATGTAGTTCTTACAGATGAATTTCACTACTCAACAATGATTATAAAATCTTCATGTCTATATTAGTCAATAGAATTTAAAAAATCCTTGATACACATCATAAATGAAGATCAAACAGGTTTCATATATAATAGACATACTTATGATAACATTCAAAGAATATTAACCCTTATTGACATACTAAACAGAGATAACCAAGAAGCCCTTTTAATTGCACTATACATAGAAAAAAACTTTGATGCATTAAACTGGGATTATCTTTTCAAAGCACTAGAACTTTCTGACTTTCCTCTTTCCTTTACCTCATTGATAAAAAATATATACACAAATAATCTTGCATATGTAAAACTTGGGCCATTTACTTCTGAAGCTATAGCGATAACTAAAGGTACAAAACAAGGTTGTCCAATGTCCCCTTTTTTATTTGCACTAGCTATAGAATTATTTGCCTCTTCAATATGCTGCAACTCAAAAATGAAAGGTATCGACATACATGGTCAATTAAATTCCAAAATTATGTTATTTGCAGATGATATACTTCTTACCCCATCTCGAAAGAATCCTTAAAAGAATTAGATATGCAAACTGAAATTTTTTTTTCCATCTCAGGTCTTCACTTTAACAAGACAAACTCTAATTATATGAAATTGAACAAAAACAGTGATTTTTTTATTAAATGGAAATCATATAATTGGTAAACAAGTCCCCATTATAAATTATTTAGGAATTACCCTATGTAAAAATATTGAAGAAACCTTAACTATAAATTATGATAATATCATAAACATTATAAAAGCACATATAGTAAAATGGAATAAAATATATCTGAGATTTGAGGATAGATTATGATTAATAAAAATGGTTTTACTTCCAAAAATAATATATATCGCACAAGCTATTCCTATGATACCAAATAAATAGTCTTTAAAAGAAATAAACACAATTCTTTTAAAATTTCTCTGGTACCCTAACAGAAACAGAGGAGCTTTTACACATCATATCAGACCTTGGGGAAAAAGAAGGGATCAATTTCCCAGATATAGAGACTTACATTAAAGCTTCTATTTTCAGAACAATCATAAACTGGATAGATACAAATTATTCTTCCAATTGGAAAACTCTACATACAACTATTTTCTCAAATGAAAATAACATATCAAAAAATCTTATGCTGAATGATAAAAACAACAAACTATGGCACATTATATGTGCCAACTTTCAATACAACAAAACCTACTAATCTAAAATATATAAACTATATTTACAATTCCTTTAGAAGATTTATTAACACTAATAAGATATAAAATTATGGATAGAGTTATTAACTCCTTTCAGCTCCACAAAAATTTTTTTTAACAAGATACATAAAAATGTTTTCACCAATTGGGAAACAAAAAAACTTTATATGTTGGCAGCATTGTATAAATAATCAGAAAGTACTAGACAGTCAACATATAACAAGTACATATGATATTTCAATAACTGACTGGCTAATACTTTAAAGTGTATTATCACATACACAAGATCTATGCAGAATAATTAATAATTCCTCTTTTAAAATCAGACCTAAATTTACGAAATATTTGTATGAAGTTATATATAATAATCACAACTGGACAAACATAACTTCAAAACTATACAAAATTTTAATGAACTATAAAGTTAAAATTCATCAAACTATTGGAATTTCATTACTAAAGGACATTCAGTAAGTCTATCAATGGAGAGTAAAACTAACTTATTGTACTCCATCAAATTAACTTCCAGTTCACAATTTTGGAAAATATACACATGGAAATTTCTGCAGAGAGCATTTTATACTCCCAATAAATTAGCCAAATTTAATTCTACCAAAAATGTTACTTATTGGAGATGTTTGCTAAGGTGTGAAGCAGACTGGATACACATTTTATATCACTGCATTAATGTAAAAAAATACTGTGAAGAGACTGATAACTTTCTACAAGCTATTTTCACAGATTCATTTGTATTAACAAAGTCTCTAATCTTTTTGAATGTTAATGAAAAAACATAAATAAATAAAAATGATTCATATATACTATGGACTATACTAGCAGTTGCTAGGAAGTGCATTACAAGAAAATGGAAATCCTCCTCTGAACCAACCATTGAAGAATTTTTGAGGTTATTGAAAGAAACAGCACTGATGGAAATTAAAGTCAAGAAATTGAGAATTGCTACTAAATCATAGAGTAATAACCCAATGGAAGAAGATTCTTTCTCTCAATGAGACATTAAAAATGGATTCAAACACTTCTTGAATGAAAGGAGGGAAAAAAGGAAAATATTTGTCTATGCATTACACAAATTCTTTCACAGATCGGTTTATCTTATAATTTTTTTTCAGGCCAACTGTAAATATTGTATATAGAATTTTATAATATCTTATTTATTTAGATAAATGTAATTAAGTTATTTGTTATTTCTGGAAAAATTAATGAAAATGTTTGAGTAAAAAAAATACAAAAGGAATGTGGGATGAAGCTGAAGCACCATAAGGAAACCAATGCAAATGCAGGGAGGACATGCAGACTCCACACAGAAGGCACCCAGCTGAGTATCAAACCAGAGAACTTCTTACTGTGAAGCAACAATGCTAACCACTACACCACTGCACCACCAGCACTTTTCTTGCAAGTTACCAAAAATGTCATAACTTTCCACAGTTTACTAGTGGTCAGAGTTGTTATCTTTTTCACATTCATGTAACGTCATTATAACAGGCAAGCATTTTTAATGATATGTAAGTATCAGCAAAATTCAATAAATAGTGACAAAGAGGGCCCGTTATCTGTACTTATTATGTAAATGTGGTACTTACGTATTATCATAACCAGATTTGAGTAGGCGCAGAATTCGTAAGGGGTGTGTAAAGTCTTCAGTAGTATTCTGTCTGATTGTTTTTCACATGGGAAGAGGAATAATGTATAAATTCCTCTTCCTAGATAACACACTTTCCCGACTTATAAACAGGACTGCTGCTTCTCAGTCGTTGTTACTGTTTGAAGTCATAGAATCACCGCGTTCCCTACAATACAACCAGGCCATTTGAAATGTGGTTAAATGTACACACTGTAATGTGTGAATGCTATATTTGGGAAATGTGGGTGTGAATTATTCAATATTTACAGAACCTCTTGCTACTACTGTAAGTGGCTGCTGCTAGTAAACAACTTCAGATGAACAGGCCAGTGTATGTGAAATGGGATAATTAATACCACTGGCATGGGACTACCGCACTGGGGAGAAAGACAGCAGTGACTGAGGAATCGGTGACCCCTTGCCCAGTATTTGTTTCCGGCATCTCTCATTTTCATGCTTACAGTCACATATTTGGAATATTCCTGTGTGACTTCCCTTTGCTGATGTTGTAATCAGCAAAGTGGGATTTCTGATGCATGTACCGTGGTGGACTTCACTGAAAAAATGACCCGGCAGTCAGGAGTACGGAACTGGACCGTTATTTCTGTCCCTGCCACAAACTCTCAGTGAAACATTACCACTTACATGCATACACAACCCTGTAAAGGTTCATAAACCACTTTTCTCACAAACATAACGATTTCTGCGACTTCAGAAATCTGGTTGTGATAATATGTAAGTACCGTAAATTTACATGGGCTGTTAGTTTGCTTATCTGTTTCCTGATGCTACATGGTAAAGCTGCAGCTGCATGTATAAATAACCATGTTTCTTTAAACATTGCAAATTAGACATGACTATGGAATGACATACTGGGCCAGATTCAAAAAAAGTTGCTCTCAGTGTAAGTCTGCTCTGATTCTGAAAGACTTGTTCTCAGTGTAAGTAACTTACTTCAGTGCACAGCCTACTTATAAACAGGCTTACACCAGGGGCCAGATTACAGAAGACTTGCTTTCAACCTGCAGTCTGTGTAAGTGGCTACTTAAACTGACAGCATGTCTTTTGGAACTGGGCTTATTGTGTGAATCTCTTTATATTATTTTGCTCTTACCTTACTCTGCACTGCAACTTGCGTTATCTGTGACACTGATCTTTTTTAATGCATTTGTTAATTTGGTAAGCTTTCTCAAAAAAGTGTCCATTCTCAAGGATATCTCTGGAGCATTATCTTATTAAAGGAGTACAACAGGTTTCTCTAATGTAATCCTCAACTTCACGGCCCTTTTCCTCCCTATTTACATTGTCCTCTGTAAAGCAACAACAATAAAGCATTTACAATTTTTATAATTCCCCTTACTTCTTTAACAGAAGCCTACCTTCTCATACTGTGATGGTTTCACTTATAACATGATTCTTTCACGTTTGAATAAAGCTTGCTGGAGTCGCCCAATTACTGACATCATTGAGGCCAGGCAGTGCAGGTACTTTTTTTTTTTTAATCAGTTCCCTCCCCCAAAGTGACATCACCACAGCCGTCATCTGATTCTAACTAAAATAATAAGACCCACCCAGTCTGTGATGTCATGGCTCCCTTGTCCTTCCCCCAGCCTGAGTGCTGTTCATTTTATTCAGTAGTAGTGTAGTAACACCGATGTTTGGAAACACAAATTTGGTATGCATATTTGTACATTCTGTACGGCAAATGATGCTTAGGTGGTGTATCACTTGCATACTTCTCTGTTGTATTTGCACCAGATGCTGCTAGTGTGCAGTGCGGGAATAGAAAGATTAAAACATTACCCTGGTATCAGAGGTGGCAGTGCAACATATTCATAGTGGCTTAACATGAGAGTAGCTCTAAGCAAGCACCATGTGAAACTTGAACAAGCACCTAGAATTATTCAGTGCAGCTTCCACACCTTAAGTCTGAAAATGAATTCACATACTCACATGAACAGGAGTAGCTGCATATTGATGGCTAAGGGTGTATGGGCATGTCGGGTGGTTACTACACTGCAAAACTGGTATGTAATGGTGGAGATATTTGGAAGGCATGAGCAAACACACCAGTATATTAAAGCCATAGCACCAACTGAACTGGAGGCTGGCAAATAAATTTAGTAAGGGATTTTGTCCATGCACAAATATTTCAACAGTGATTCTTTGCAGTGGCATCCATTATCTGATTCAAGGTAAGTTAACCTTGATGTCCTTTATTTAAAAAAATAATCAATAAAAATTTACTTTGTTATAAGTGACTTCTGGACACAAGAAAAAGGAAGGGGAAATATAGCAATGTTGTTTGCATGTACAAAGACAAATCCAGGGACACTGCAAAAGGTTTTTTTTTGCAAACCAACCAGTGGAGTAAAAACAAATGAAGGCAAACACTGCGTACAAACACACTTTGCACATGTAAATCTCAATTTCACCGCAAAGGTGGAAGCATGAAGTGATACCTTAACACTTAAATTAATAAAAATCTAAACTGGTTAATAGTATAAATGTTTTATTCTTTAGCTCCTTGTTGCAAGACCTTACTGGATGTGATTGCAGTCAAGTAAGGCCATGGCTATAATGCAGCAAAAAAATGTCCCCTCTAACAAAGGAAATGCTAGAGCAAAGATTAAATTACACGTGTCAAGCACCCTGCTGAGATCTGCCAATCAATGGAATTACCAGGTCAAATTACCCTCAGGACTTTGACAGCTAGGGAAGCTAAGTGTTATGGGGGAGGGGAGAAGTAAATGGACTGGAATTCATTGTCTCAAAAATTAGTGCCATTTAAACTAAATTAGAAAAAAAGGCAGCAGTAAACAGCACTTTGAGTGTGTTCTGTGGCATTTGCACTGTCTCTGTTTTAAGTAGTCATCCAGCAGCAGGGAATGTTACTTACACTGTTCTATTTTACTCAGTACTTTGTACGCATGCAACATCTATGAAATGACAGGAACTTTAGGCAAACGGAGGCCTGCATGATGTAACATTTTTGAGCCAAACAATGATTTCTGGGATACTGGATGGCAACCTGATTTATCCAAACCACGTCAATATGCCAGCCTCCAGGTGGTCAGAGTCTGGAATTACATATAAAAATATTTAAAATCCTGTAAATAATCCCAGAGTGCTGTTAAAGTGTAGGAAACATCATGCCATGATGTTTTAAACATGTTTTTTGAGTCTGTGGGTGTGGTACTCCTTTAACTGGCTTGGTCAGTCACACAGTAGGCAAATGTAGTTTGAAGAAATCAAACCCTATTCCCCTGAGTAAAGGAAGCAGCTCATTAACAGCGCAGAGGCTTAGTCCTCTATGGTAACTTCAGGCAAGTCACTGGTGCTGTTGATACTGCTTTGAATAATAAACTATGAGAGCTAGGTGGAAGTAGTTGTAGATGAATGCAGTACAAGTGGTTTTTAAATGGAGTCACATAAAAGACAGTGGGACACACAGTGTACTGTGGGATACTAAGCACTCACATTTTTTTAATTTAATGCTGCAATTGCCATACAGTGTATTGGTGGAGCTGACAGAAAGGCTGACATACAAGTACTGAGTTAATGTTTTGGGTTTTGCCAAATGGATAGCACTGATCATGAAATATCCTTCAATGTGGGTCACTGAGAACTCATATCTTGTATAAGTGCTATAGATTTGAGGCTATCAGGTAGATAAAAAAAGACATAATACTTCAGTGCAAAGGCTTTCTTTATGTCATCAACACTGGTCATGGTGCATTATGGGATCCTCACTAACCAGTTCTTTCAGCTGTGTCATTATAACTGAAGCACATAAATGGTTGTATGAGAGGGTGGATTACATATGATAGTTAATTTCAGGGGCTAACTGTTCATCACACAGCTGTCTTGTGGTGTCTGAATATCATATAATGTGTCCACTGATTGTTATCATGATGCCACAATATGTTTACAGATGGAGGGACTTGTGGATACCTTATGCACTAATGTCTCTGGCAGATGATCTAGTATAGTGGAATCACACCTGTCACATGATGTATCATTATACAGTTAATGTGTACACAAGGTTATGATTAGTTTTATACTATTGATTTCCAGCATGATCACATTGCTCATTCACTGTACATGTTCAAACGTTATAGCATCTGGTTTAATACACAGGTACCAGTTGTGAATACTTTGATGATACCCGCATTTACTTTACAAAAGCAAATTACTTTCTGTTCATTTGCTTCTTTATTTTATTTCATGTCTACATATTACCTTTGTAGTTTTCATCATTATGCATACTCATTTATTGTAGACTTGCAAAAGATTTTGCAGTGTATTCTAAGCATATTAAACATTATTTTGCTGATCATTATTTCATCCACATCATTATCATCTACTTGTGTTTAACTAATCCACTTATGGTCCAAGCACTCGTTGAACTTTCATTGAGATTTCTGAATTTCCTCAACCATTTGAGAAGAAAAACAGATCAAATTTCAAAAGATCAGTTCGCAGGCAGTATCACAATTAAATAATGTCAGACTTATCTTAATCATCAAGGCAAAACCAAGTCAAGTAGGAATCTTATAATAAAAGCTAAATATTTCTGTTAAGTTCTGAAGCTGTACCTTTTCAGCATTTAAGGCATTATTCCCAGATTAGTGACTAATCAAAATTTCAGATAACCATATTGTTACATATCCATTAAATTTCCTTAACTTTTCTCATCTACATTCATTGGCAATATTAATTCTAGCTTAGCACACGGCTTATAACTAGACTAGAAAAAATATTTTTTTCATAAATAATGGTGACTGTTCTACAATTTCCTGTTTTGTTGCAAATGTGTTTAATTTTATTGTGAGTAAGGTAAACCACTCTATTCAACTGAACTGTTTAAAGAACGTATTTTATGGAGTGCCTTAAAGATCTGCAATTCACTTCGTTTCTAAATCTAAGTGTAACATTGTTTTGGAGACATATTTCTCCCACAGTTAATAGGTAAAAGGAAATAGTCTTCTAAGCATCTTTATTATTAATTTACTAGCTATATGATTATAAAACAGACTACGCATCAGTTAATATTTTATTTATTTATTCATTTACTTACTTGTTTGTTTCTTTCTTTCTTACTTATTGTGCTATAAAGAATTTTCATCCTAAACAATTTGTGAGATACATACTGCATGCAGAGAGGATAAGAACACTTTCTGATTATGAGCATATTAACTGTCTGCCCCAGTGAATGAAAAACTGATTAGGACTGCCTTCTAGCAGTTACTTTTCCTGTCATGTGCATCCTTTATCAACTGGATAACAGATGATGGGAAAACCAAAATGCAATGATGATGTAAACTTCTTACATTAATAGGGTCTTGAAACTTTTTCCTCCTTGATTATGTCTAGAGTCTCAGTTTCTCAAGCACAAGACATGATATGACTATATCTCTCTTCCTGCACCATTCTCTATGCTATGTTAGCACATACAATAAAGGGCATATTGGCATTTACTACATTTTTTTTCAGTCAGATAGAAGCAATAATGATTCTGGTGGTAACCTCATGACATGAAAGAAAATCTACAGTCACTAGGGTTAATTTCTACTGCCTATGAATTAATAAACTGCCTTAAAACATAAATTGTTAAACTCTGTAAATTGCTTCAACTCTAAATCATCTATCCAAACTGCATTATGACTTCATATGGAAAGAATAACTTAGTGACAAAGACATACTTTGTGCTTAATCTGTCATTTTGTCACATTTGGATTTATTTGCAGATAGTCTGGGAAAGCGCACAATCCCTGATGCTCAGAGATTTACTTTTATCTGGCCTACCAGAGTAGCTACTTACCAGTTTTCAACTTGTTGTCAAGGTAGTCCAAAAGCGCTCACCAGAAATGTCTCTTATTTTCATCAGAGACATAAAAGTTAAGAAGTCAGGTGAATATTTAGGGTTACATAATATAAAATGTGATTTCCTGCAGTCTAGAAATTAATTTATTATCATTTCAGCTTTAATGTAAGCATCCATAAAATTATTTTCTTTGTAGTGCCTTTGTTATTAATATTTTATGTTATATTATTTATTTAAAGACTGTCAGTTCAATGACTAATATCACTGTAAAAAATGCTTCTTTCTGATAACATTGCTCTTTGTACAGTCTTGATATCTTCTATTGTTCACAAAAAATATTTACATTTGTTTATCTTATGTTTATGTTGATTTTTCAGAAAGTGCTGTGGAAAGCAAGCATGTGTGTAGGCCTGCAAGAGGTGTGACATTCCACAGCACAAAGATGTTAATGAATTAAGGTGGAGCTTAGCATTTAAACTGCATCCATCGAGTAGCATGATGAAAAAAAAAAGTTCTGAAAATTTATAATTGTTAAGTTCCTTTCCCCTATCCAAATGTAGTCAATAAATGCATACTAGCATCTCAATTAAATATGAACAGTGTAAATCTCAAGTAATTTCTTGTTTATCATTTTAGATTTTTTTTTTTGTATTTTTGGTAACTTCTGGATCAGTAAGTCTTAGTGAATAATTAGTCACTTACAATGTTTATCACAGAACATTACACTTTTTTTAGGCTTTTCGTCTGTGTTGCTGTGATAGACACTATCAGGTTTCAGTCCAAAAGCATGATCTCTCCAGTCCTTTTTCCCCAAATAAGATAAGAAGTTCTGTCATTAATTCATCACCTTATCAATTCCTCCTATGCCTGAGCTGCTGCTTCAGTCAAGGTCATAGGGGTTTTATTCAGGGATTTGTCTGTCTACATTATGGAGCTTGAATGTTTATCAAAACTCCAAAAACATAAAAGGTGACAGGCTGTCCAGAACACAAATCCAAGTTCAGGTACCTAGGCAGCATGACTCTTTCCTGAGGCAGCAGACAGGATGGCAGGCATCAGCAGCAGGCTGGTCAATGGGCATGTCAGTAAAATGCAGTGCACAGTTGTAAGTGCCTTTATAAGTGGTGTGTGTGAATGACTACCCCTTTCACAGTGTCTAGGGAACATTACCCAAAATGCATACTGGAGCCTAAATGTGACTGTTTGCCCACAGGGAATTCACAAAAAGCCATATTTCTTTGCACCTAAATGCCTCTTCAGCCATGTGTTCTCAACCAAATGTACCACAGGGAATAGTCATGCTGCCTAGGTGCCTGAACCCATGATGGTGCAGAGAAATATGGCTTTTTGTGAATTCCAGGTGGGCAAATAGAAGCATGCACTGCCTTGCCCACAGCTTTACTAACCAAGTGCATGGGGGGCAGAAGAAGTGAAGAGTGTTATGCTCAGTTGAGTACATGCTTATGTAACTAAAACATGTAGAAGTGCGCTAAAGCATGGAGAATATCCTACATGTTGCTGTAGTCACATTTAGGCTCCAGTATGCATTTTATGTAATGATCCCTAGAGACTGTGAAAGAGGTAGTCATTCACAGACCACTTATAAAGGCGCTTTCAGTTGTGCACTGCATTTTTACTGACACTAACATACCCACTTATCAGCCTGCTGATGATGCCTGCCATCCTGCCTGCTGCCTCATGTTACCTTGTAGGCCATGGACATTATTTTTCCCCTGAGCATTTGGTTATTGAAGTGTTCAACATGCCACTGGATTCTTCTTTTTGCCCAAAGGAAATTTACAACAGACATATTTCTCTGCAGCTGAATGTCATTTCAGCCATGTGTCCCCAACCAAATGTACCTTAGAGAAAAGTCATGTTTGCTTAGGTGCCTGAACCTGCCCTGATGACTTGCATTGATAAAGAAAATGGCAGAAAGAAATGCAGAGCAGAAGAAACTGACTGATTATGTTGCTTATCAGTAATACATTGCATTACACATGTGTAAAAATATTACAGCTTGATAACACCTAACGTAATGTTAGTGTAAGGTGGAATAAAGTAACAAGTGAAAGATTTTCTGTTGACTGAGTGATTACTTTGGTTATCAGTAATATATTACAGTATTGTATGTAGAAAAAATGTATAGCAACTTATGACATTCACAGTTTGTTGACAATTTTGGACCCTCCCCCTGTCCATAGTGGCCCTGCCCCCTCCTCTCTGTGTGGGTATCATAAATGGATACCCCCCAATGACCTACTATACCTGCTAGGGTACAGCATCATAGCAAGGAACCCTATAGGTATATCCTTGTGCATGGCAAGACCACCTCTGGATATAGTGGACATTGGATATAATGGACTACTTTGCCAGGTCCCTTGAAGTCCATTATAATGACATTCTACTGTACAACCTTAAAAACATCAGTAGAAAGAAAAGGGGATTACAAACACATCAGTGCACACATTTTGACTATATTCCTCATTGTCAGTAACACTATATGTACGTACTGTGTTACATATTACAAATTAAAACAGTAAAGAGTTTTAACATTCCCTTCAACACACAAACATTTCCCAACAGTCAAACCTGTCCCAAACCAGACTCATTCTATTGAAGTTACTCAGTTACTAAATTATAGGTTCATAGGTAGGTACTAGGCTATTGGCCCAAGGGCCTAAGTAAGCCTAGCCAACAAGGTTCCCTGGCTTACACCACCCAGGAAAGTTAACTGTTATTGTTGAAAAGGAAATAGTGACAGGACAGAAAAGAAAGGAAAATGAATAAAAAATAAAAAATTAAAGCTGTGTGTGTATGGTATTTCCATTTAGTTTCATAATAGTTTAGTTCAAATAAGCTTATTACTATATACTTTATTCCCTTTACTGGAAAAAATGCAGTATTGCAGTAATAGGGAAACTAATACTTATAAACTGAAATTAATGTAAGGAAAATAGAAAAGTATTACCTTTAGGTAATTTCATTTAAAAGATGTTTCAGAAACAGCCTAGTTTAAGACAAATTAAATATAAGTAACCAACAAGTAGTTTTATTGTTTCTGAGCTTTTCTTGTTCTCTTTAACTGCCCAATAATGTTTTGTAGACTGTCTTAAAGATAAACTCTGGTCCATATCATCAATAGGATGAAGTAAATGATTTTTCTGGATGAAGGAAACTACATCTTCTAAGGAATTAGATTTTTCCTCCTCTGGCAAGAATAGTCTTAGTTCTCCAGGATAGAGTAGGTGAGTTTTTATTCCAGCTTTTTTCAGTGATTTTAACAGAGGAATAAGCTTTTCTGTTTGAAACCACCAGAGAGGAATAGTCATTGTCAGACCTAATGAAAAAAATCACCAAGTTTTATGGGTGAAGCAGATCAGGCTGTTTTCAAAACTAGATCCCTGTCTTGACTAGAAATAAAATTTTCTGTTATAGATCTTGGATTTGAAAGATTTTGCTTGGTGTCACTACAGTCAAAGATCTATGAGTCCTCTCTGTACCAAATGCAGGGCTTCAGGAAGGTTTAATGTTTTAGGGATCCAAGTGGCTTAGTTTACCATGTTATGTCCTCTTTGCTCAGGGACTAAATAAATCCAGGAGTTATTCCTCCTCGCCCTATTCTCCAGGTCATTAATTTTTCCAAGAACTTATTTTGTTGAAGAATAAAATCAATGTTATGTTTTCCTTCTGTAAGTCTCCTGTCTATGTCAGTGATATAATCCTCCATAGCAGATATCTAGAATTCGTATTGTTTCACTACTTCCTTGATTAATTCATTCTGCTTTGTACAATATTATTTTATTTTGTTGACATTGGAGTCCAGTTTGTCTAGTTTTAAGGATAGTTCTTGTATACTACAAATAATAGACTATAACTCCTTCTTCATTGAATTTTCTTGTAAAACTGCTTTAGAGTGGTTTATCCTCCTTTGGTAAATCTTTATCTTAAAGTTTTGACAGGAAAATATTTGAAATGTAAATTATTTTTTCCACCAAAATGTCCCAAGACATTTCTAACATGATATTCCAGCTTATTTGAATGATTTTTGATGAAAATCACAATTTAATCCTGTCAAGAAATGTATAGGAGAAGCAGAGCAAAATTCCTGTGCTGCTTGCCATCTTGGCCACATCCCCAAACTTTTCATTGTATTTTGATCTGATTTGGAGTGCTAATTCTATGCATTTGTCTAAGTGTATGCAGAACTCCTTTGTGAAACTAATAGCTGTGCCATTGTTCAAGATGGTACTGTCAAAGGTAATTATGACATTTCATCAGATAATTGCACAAGTTTTTTCCATTTCAAGTCCTCAAATTCAGAATGTTTGTTTCAGGGACTTTAAGGAGTTTGAAGGCAAATGGCATAAATTTCGGGTCTGACTTAACCAAGGAAGAAGATACCATAGAAGCACTATTGTACATGAGATATTCATGAGGACCAGCTCTTGAATTTTATGTTGTCTGTTGTGTCTTTGAGCTACCTAGAGACTTTCTTAATTTTCAGAACACCTACTGAAGACATAAAAAAAGGAGTTGAAAGAATTTCAGACTTAAATTTTACATTTCATTATTATGTCAGTAATGCACTAAGGGAACGTCATGTGAATTTATCCAGCATTTTAAGCCTGTCTGACAAGCAGGGGAACATGCCTTAATAATTATATAAAAGTTTGTTTCACTGTCAAATACAAGAGTAGGTAATTTCAGGTTACTGTTTTAGGTAAATCTGGGTTTTCTTGAACAAGAATGCCCAAAAGATGTATATGATTGAAAACATAAAAATATTTCCTTTGATGTTAGAGCTCCCTGTATTAACAAATGTTCAATTAGAAGTAGTGACCAACTTTGAGTTCGCTGTGTCTTTGGAAGAGAAAGTATCCCGTTCTGTAGTGACATGTGATTTCACTGAATAATTCAGTGAACTAAGTCAGAGAAAGTTGTGCAATATAAATAAATTATTCCTATCACACATTGTATACCAACCATTTCTGCTAACACATTTTTACAATAAGAAGAATTAGAACTGAACATGATCACAAACATCTTACAAGAAAGATGAAAACAAACTTGATTTTTTTTTTTTTTGTGAATGTGTTTATTTGCTTATAAGTACAGACTAATCTATGGGTTTATACTTCAGTTCAAATTTTATTTATTTCTCCTAATGAGGGTTGCAACTGCAGTTTGCAGTGCTAGAAGCCTAATGCAGGCAGATGAACATTGTATTTCGCTGGTCATAGTTTTCATCTCATTGTGGGTGATCCTCAGATGTATTAAACACAGATCCCCTGAATCTGGGTAAAGTAACCAACGATAAAAGTATAATATTCCAAAAAAGCCAACAACTCGTTGGAATACACACGACAAAACAACACTTTAATACAAAATAGTAAAACTATAAAACATGTGAGCGCTTTCACAGAGTCCTCTCTGCTTTCTCAGGCATGTCTTCCTGTCTGAGGAAGCAGAGAGGATTCTGTGAAAGCGCTCATGTTTTATATTTTTGCTATTTTGTATTAAAGTGTTTTTTTGCCGTGTGTATTCCAATGAGTTGTTGGCTTTTTTGGATCCTCAGATGTACCCTAATTTTAAAAGCTATAATCTATTCAAAATATCACGGGTGTCCCTTGAAACTATTTATTTTGAGTTGTGCCTAGAACAACTCTAATAGAAGCTGCCTGGGAAGCATCCATGACAAGTGTCTAAACCACCTCAACTAAGTCTATCTGATACAAAAGAGCACTGCCTCTATTATGACGTATTTCTGTCTCTTTGTGACCTCATGGATAGTAACCCAGGATCTTTGCAGAGAGGTCACATGTCTGCTGTTTGTAGCAGTGATCTTCTTATGGTAGATACAGATACAAGTTTACATACCTCGCCAGCACACTCTCCAGATTTGTGAACATTGACGATGAAGTAGACACATGCATCACCAAGGCAAGCTCTGCATTTGGATGGCTGCGGGAGTCAGTGTGGGAAAGGAGAGGCATCAAACTGAGTACAGGGACATCTGTGGTTCCATATTAAGAATTGTGTACAACATGTGTTTTGTATTAATAAAAAAGACACATAATTATAAAACCTAAAATGTATTCTGCAGACAAGGAGCAGCTGTGTAAAGGAAATGTTTGCCAGTCTTAACATTTAGTTAACATGATATGAACTTTTTGAACATAAATGTGTATCATCACATTTCACAGCAAACATATGCTTTCACTCATCTATGTTTGTAATGGATATTAGTGTTGCAAATTCACACATCAGTTTTTATAGGTTGTCATAGCAATCATGAAAGTCGGCACTTTTGATGAAAGTATATTTGAAAACCATCTACAACTATCGGCAAACCTGTACAAGATCTTTCATTATCTATACATTTATAAGTCTGTCTTATGCCTGGTCTGCTAATCCAAACTTTGTACATTTTTACCAAAGCCTTAACAAAGTGAATGGAAAAAATGTTTGTGATATGTAATTAAATGGATAAAGCATTCCATTGACCTATCAGCCTACCATTTCACACATCCTTCATTCATATGATTTTAGTTTTCCTAAACCCAGAAAAAGTAGATCCTAGGGTACACTGACTATGTCACTTTCATACTCAACAGAAGGATTTTCTTTGAAATATATGCTGTAAAATGAGAGTTCACAAAGTAATCTCTCAATTCATCTTTTTATGGCAAGATTCCTAACAGGATGATAACCTTTGAACAAGCTCAAGTGAACACTAATGTAATGCCTTGCCTACACACACACACACACACACACACACACACACACACACGCACGCACGCACGCACGCACACACACACACACACACACACACACACACTGTTTTTCTCTTTTCTAAAGGCAATCTACAGTGATGCAAGTGTTTTTACTTATTTATTTATTTAAATCAGAGTTTACATTTTGAACACAGCAGTTTCTGTTAATGATAGCTATCCTGATCTTTCCACCAGCACTTGCAGCCTACAGCATTTTGGAAATCAAATTCTACAACTATTTGTTGAGAGCAAGAGAAACAGATAGAAAAAGGTAAACAAGTAAAACCCGTGAAAGATGTTGCAAATAGAGTTGCAAGCTACCTTGAAGGAAATATGTAAGAGAGAGTAAGGCTACAGAAAGAACAAAGCAAAAACTAAAGTTAAAAAAAGGAAGGAAGGTTGGAAAAAGAATAAAACTAAAAGTAAAGAGAATGAGAAAAATAACAAAAAATAATTGGAGAAATATATACATTTAGTGTATGAGAAGAACAATGGATGATATGTGTATATAATCTTAACATTAATACGTTGAGGTAAATATTAATAGATAGCCAGCTGTATGTTGTTATGCATGAGATCTTAGCATCAATATGTTGTGGAAAACAGCAGATAAACATAAACTGATATTTGTTTTTTTTTTGATAATCAGATGCAATCCTTATGATATGATGCTCATTTTAAAAGCACCAGGAAAATCAGCTGATAAGCTGTGAAAAGATAGAAATGATTGCACTGATGTTTTGTCATTTAATGCTGTTATGAATTTGGAAAGGTTTGGGATTCAGTGTGAGAAAGTGAGAAACAGCAATAATTGGGCTAAATATCTCTGTATGCATTGATGTTATGTGTATGCCCTGATTTTGTTGAAGGCATAAGCAAATCACAGGTAATGAGAATAGGCTGTAGAACAAAAGATATAAATGAGCATGTGAAAAAGGACTGGGATTCAAAACTGGGCCACAGTTTTGCTTACACAGTAAAATAACAATGACAAAGTAATAGACCAACATGATTCATTAGAATTGTGTAAAAAAGTACAGGACTGAATCTAGCTTGCAGTAATAATACCCACGTCAGACTATCTCAAGTGCATAAGAAAAGAACATGCTGTGATTGTAAAAGAAGGGCATAAGGCAGTGTCATTTCATCATGCATTTTGCTGCACCTGCAGAAATACGGACACATTCAAAATTGTACTACACTAAAGGTGCAGATGAAGGACTATACACACAGACTGTGATACATGGGGAAGTTGTGCACTGGATCACAGCAAACAATAATTTAAACATAATGCAAATTATGCTTTAGAAATGAATAGTGTAAGCTTTAACAAACAGAGGACCTTAATTAAATGGAAATGGAGTTTAATGCCATTTCAGCAGGCTCATAAAAGGCAATTTGATGTTAATATACAGACTTGGAAACTGCACAGATAGTGATACGTCTCTGCCTGAGAATATTATTTATAGTGGCAATAACTGGTGAAATCTGATAAATATGTGTGTGTGTGTGGTACAAATTAAGTTGTACAATGACATGTTGAGGCATTATTTTAAAGAAATTACATTATGAAATCCAAGTTATTATGCTGTGTTTAGATATTTACATAGAAAAAATGAAAATGCCAAGAGATTCTAAGAGGAATCTGAACAGTTGTGACAGTAATAGGAAATGATATGTCAAAAAGATATACTAGACTTCAAAGCAATCCAAAAAAGGGCAATATCGATGGTTTTAAAAAAATACATTTCGTTATCACTGGCTTTTAATATGAAGGTTGTTGTTACATGCAGGGATTCCATGTAAAGTAGATATATGAATATATGTCAAATGATTATTATGCCAGTGCTAAATAGTATTAGTGAAAGTTGAACATTTTATTATAAATAGAGAAATATTTAAAAGGAGCTGTAGAAAAAAGTGCATCCTTCAATGCCCAACCATACCTTTCAACCTCTTAGAGCAAAAAATCTGGACAAAGCCTAAAATATTGGGGGACAAATAGGGACAAATTTTAAATATTGCTCTTACAAACTTAGAAAGTTGATAGAATAATAGGTTTTGATTTAACATGAATTTTCTGAAGGATATGGAGTCTTAAATTCAAATATTTGTCATTATTTAATGACTTCAGTCCTCGGCTATTTGCCAGAAAGATACAGATTTTAGGATGAACACACCAAAAATATGAGGCAAAAATCTGGACATTCTGCGTAAATCTGTATAGTTGAGAGGTATGTGCCCAATTCCTAATAACTCTTAATGCTATATACTGTATTTTTTGTTAATCACATGGGTTGCTAAACGGGGTGTGTTACCATGCATCAGTGTTTTCAGTAACAGTCTTCTTAAGTACAATTCATAGTGAACTTTACTGAACAAATCTACAAGAACTCTAAATGTAGCATTTGCATATTGGGTACTGATTTAGTGACCTCCACCTTAAACAAATTATAGTAAAAACCTTATAATTACCTGTGTCTCTTTTAATGAAAAATTAATTCATAAATCAGTTCATCGGCTCTTGCTGTTCACCTACTGCAAATATACAATTGGCAGTAATATTTAATTTCAAGCTCTTTAAATGCAAAGAACCTAGTAGATGATTTTTGTCCCAATTAGTTTTACTTTACCTGTATGCCATTATTTTATGCATTTGACAAAGATTATAGATTATACAGGGGGGGAAAAAAACTTTATAACTAAAGTAACTGCTCGTCTGATATATATATATATATATATATATATATATATATATATATATGTATATAAAATCACTGCAGCTCATTTTCCTCCTGTCATTCTCACTTACACGCCATGTGCAGCTTGTTTGGCCTTATTCAAAGTTTTACAAAGCAAATATATCGAAAAGTCATGTATATTTGCATAAAAAACTTCAGGATCAATCATTGTATCAGAGGGATACAGGTACTGAAACCAGTGACCATTTTCTCAATGCTTCACATTAACAAAAATGACAAAACAGAAGTAAAAGATAAACAGATCTGCATGACATGGAGGCAGCCCTCACCCCTTTCTTATGCATGAAATAAATATATCCCTTTAATAATATATAGTCACCACTGAGGATATACACAGTCAGAAATATTCAAATGTGTGCAGATGTGGGACCTTAGCATCATTGTTGTTGATCTCACAATTAATGGCCATAGCAGAGAAGCCTTTACACCCATTTATAAGTCATGAAGGTGAACAGAACATTTGTGACTATTCCAACACATACTGTTTAATTATTTTGCTACCAAAAAGTTTTCTGTTTTATGTCAAGCTACAGGTGATCAAGAATTCTAATGCATGGACAAAATGAGGAAACTAAGCTTAGAATAAATCACAAGGGCACTGCCTTTCTAGGGCTTTTTTCATATACTATGATAATGTATTGATCCATTTCTACCTTCAGTAGGCTTATGAAAATACATAATTATTTTCAATCATTTTAATTGCAATTAATTACTGCAATAAAGCAGATAATATTGCAGATTTTATGTAGAGATGGATGAAAATTATTAGAGATTTAAGAAACGTTTTTAGTGTTATGTTTCTATTACTTCTTGTAATAGGACAGTGGGCATCTGTGAGGGTAATAAAGTCAAAGTAAAAGGGAGTTGGTACAAAGATTTTATGAAAATAAAAGAAGTACCACATTATCAGACATAGCTCACTAAAAGGACCCATAGCAGAAAGTAACAACAACAAGAAAATAGTGATATGCTAAAGCATAACAAAACAGTCCTTTTCTATGCTAACACTGAGATGTTTTCTCTTCTTTTGATCCATTTAGTGGAATGTATTTTATGCTAACAAAAGTCGTCTCATCAATTATTACTCTAGCAGTAAATAAATAACTGGAGTTTTTTTTCCAATAGAGCTTCTCAGTAGATACACCCCAGGATTCAGTAAACTTCCATGCAGGAATAGCTTATTCCTGCACAGAAGGGACCGTTCCTGTGCAGCACGGCAGTGCATCATGCATATTCAAGAAGGCATGCTGCTGTGCTGCAAAACGGACACGGTTCTGTGCATGAGTGCAGGGGGTGTGTCTGAGAGCAGTGCTCTCACAATACATATGCCCCATGCACACTAGAATTGCCATATGGCAATTTAAAATGAGCGAGAATGCTCGTAACACCCCCAACCCATCAGGGTAAGAAATCTGGACAAAGCCATAAGGGACAATCGTCCCTACAAAGGCAGAAAGGGGATCGAATAACAGGTTTAGTATAAGCATTACTATTCGGCAGGCTAAAAAGCACATAGTGTATACTACCCAACCCATCGGAGTAAGAAATCTGGACAAAGCCATAAGGGACAATCATCCCTACAAAGCCATAAAGTTGATAGAATAACAGGTTTAGCATAAGCATGAATTTTTGGCAGGGGTATGAAGCACATAGTGCACACCTCCCAACCTATCAGAGCAAGGAAGTTGGACAAAGCCATAAGGGACAATTGTCCCTACAAAGCCAGAAAGTTGATATAATAACAAGTTCAGCATTAGCATGGATATTCTGAAGGATACAAAGTAAAATACACAACAAATACATTTTTTTCACATATTCAATAAAGTTTAAGTGTAGCTGTGTAGGTGTGCCCGTTGCTTAGCTACGCTTAGCCCAGCTGAAACAGCAGGATAAGTTCAAAAGCATTAGACATCCAGCATACGCATAAGTGCAATATTGTAGTGGTTGGAGCATATGCTTTGCATGTAGTCGTTCATGCTTTGAGCCTCACCAAAGCCATTTCCATTTTGTACTTGTAAACATTACAATTTACATTTATTTGTATATTTATGTTGGAATTAACTTATTTTTCTCAACCAGAGTAGTGTATTAGGCCCAGATGTGAGGTGTCAGTGCAATAAAGTAGTGAAACCCCCATATAAACACAAGTGCCCCATACAGTATAGTCAGAAAAGAATAAATTAATCACAGCACATTGGGGGATGTCAGGAAAGGTAAATAAATCTATATTATGTAATGAATGATGAATCAATCCCATACAGGTGGTAGTCCAATCTAATAAAAATAAGCAATGCTAAGCATTGCACAGCTATGCTGATCGGGTGTAAGCACGGTGTACATATGAATACTAAGCAATGACTAGCCCAGCTAAGTGGATTTGCCCATCAGTAAGCAATGCTAAACCTGCCCCTTTAAGCACTGCCAAACTTATCTAAGCAGATTTTCCCATAGCTTAGCTTAGCTCAGCATTTTCAAAACCATCCAATCATGGCAAAGGGTGGGAAATTGACAGTATTTAAACCCCGCAGGTGGGAATACAGCTCATAACTGGTTGTAGCTCTCCACTGTAGGCAGTATGGCAGGTGTTGCAGAGGGCATGCACTTTTGGGTCAGTACTGAGGCATACAGGAGTCCAAGGTCATGGTAGGACTCCTGGTAAAGAAACATGATGTGAGACTGATGCAGGACCAGTACCAGGGCTCCCAATATAAAGTGGAAGCCTGACAAAGTCTCACCCGTGATCTCACCAATGTCACTGGTATCCCTTGGACTGATGAGCAGGTCTGGCACCACTACGCTGACTTGAAATGGAGGAAGAGAGAGCTCTTGGAACCATGGGTCCAAGAAGCAAGAGAAAGGGAAGATATCCCAACAGTGTGTATGTATTCATAGCAATAAATGTTTACCAAAGTCCAGCCTGTGTATGTGATGGATAGGTATGCATAAATGTTTCTCTATTTTCATTACAGCTTTAGCTGAGCAGGCTGTGAACCAAGAAGCCCATGCCAGCAGGCTGCAAAGGCTGCGTTGCGAGGCTGGAGAGAAACAATCCAGCTTGTAATAGGCATACCAAATAAATATAAAGGAGTAAAATGTCACCTGGCAGTATAAAAATTGTGTATGATTTGTACAGAATAAACCAAACAATATGACAGTAATAGTACTATCATCATCTTCTTTTGGCTGTTCCCGTTAGGGGTCACTACAGCGGATCATCTGTTTCCATTTCTTCCTGTCCTCTGCATCATGCTCTTTCACACCAACCACCTGCATGTCCTTTCTCACCACATCCATAAACCTCATCTTAGGCCTTCCTCTTTTCCTCTTACCTGGCAGCTCCATCCTTAGCATCCTTTTCCCAATATACCCAGCATCCCTCCTCAGCACATGTCCAAACCAATGCAATCTCACCTCTCTTGCTTTGTCTCCAAATTGTCAAACCTGAGCTGACCCTCTAATATACTGATTCCTAATCCTGTCCATCCTAGTCACACCCAGTACAAATCTTAACATCTTTAACTCTGCCACATCCAACTCTGACTCCTGCCTTTTCGACAATGCTACTGTCTCCAACCCATATAACATAGTTGGTCTCACTACCCTCTTGTAGACCTTCCCTTTCACTCTTATTGGTACCCGTCTGTCACAAATCACTCCTGACACTCTTCTCCACCCATTCCACCCTGCCTTTACTCTCTTCTTCACCTCTCTTCCACACTCACCATTACTCTGAATTGTTGATCCCAAGTACTTAAACTCATCCACCTTTACCAACTCTACTCCCTGCATCCTCACCATTCCTCTAACCTCCCTCTCATTTACACACATATATTCTGTTTTAGCCCTGCTGACCTTCATTCCTCTCCTCTCCTCTCTAAAGCATATCTCCACCTCTCCAGGGTCTCCTCAAGCTGGTCCCTACTCTCACTACATATCACAATGTCATCTGCAAACATCATAGTCCACGGGGCCTCCTGTCTAATCTCATCTGTCAACCTGTCCATCACCACTGCAAATAAGAAAGGGCTCAGAGCTGATCCTTGATGTAATCCCACCTCCACCTTAAATGTATCTGTCACTCCTACCGCAGTCCTCACCAATGTCACACTACCCTTATACATATCCTGCACCACTCTTACATACTTCTCTGCCACTCCCGACTTCCTCATACAATACCACAACTCCTCTCTAGGCACCCTGTCATATGCTTTCTCTAAGTCCACAAAGACACAATGCAACTCCTTCTGACCTTCTCTGTATTTCTCGAACAACACTCTCAGAGCAAATATTGCATCTGTAGTGCTCTTTCCTGGCATGAAACCATACTGCTGATCACTAATCATCACCTCCCTTCTTAACCTAGCTTCCACTACTCTTTCCCATAACTTCAAGCTGTGACTGATCAATTTTATCCCTCTGTAATTACTGCAGCTCTGCACATCACCCTTATTCTTAAAGATAGGTACGAAAACACTTTTTCTCCACTCCTCAGACATCCTCTGACTTTCCAAAATTTCATTAAACAATCTGGTTAAAAATTCCACTGCCATTTCTCCTAAGCACCTCCATGCTTCCACTGGTATGTCATCTGGGCCAACAGCCTTTCCATTCTTCATCCTCTTCATAGCTGTCCTTACTTCCTCCTTGCTAATCTGCTTCACTTCCTGATTCACTATCCCCACATCATCCAACCTTCTCTCTCTCTCATTCTCTTCATTCATCAGCCCTTCAAAGTACTCTTTCCATCTACTCAACACACTCTCCTCTCTTGTGAGTGTGTTTCCCTCACTGTCCTTTATCACCCTTACCTGCTGCACATCTTTCCCAGCTCTGTCCCTCTGTCTAGCCAATTGGTACAGGTCCTTTTCTCCCTCTTTAGTGTCCAATCTCTCATACAACTTTCTATATGCCTTATCCTTAGCCTTCGCCACCTCTCTCTTTGCCATGTGCCTCATCTCCTTATACTCATGTCTACTTTCTTCATCTCTTTGACAATCCCACTTCTTCTTTGCCAGCCTCTTCCTCTGTATACTCTCCTGTACTTCCTCATTCCACCACCATGTCTCCTTGTCCTCCTTCCTCTGTCCAGATGTCACACCAAGCACCTTCCTAACAGTCTCCCTTACTAGCTCTGCTGTAGTTACCCAGCTATTCGGTAACTCTTCATTGCCTCCCAGTGCCTGTCTTAACTCTTCCCTGAACTCCACCTCACAATCACCCTTTTTTAACTTCCACCATTTAATCCTTGGCACTGCTTTCACACTCCTCCTCCGCTTCTTGATCACCAACATTATCCTGCAGACCACCATTCTATGCTGCTAAACTACACTTTCCCCAGTCACCACTTTACAGTCTCCAATCTCCTTCAGACTGGCCCTCCTACATAGGATATAATCCACCTGTGTGCATCTTCCTCCACTCTTGTACGTCACCCTATGCTCCTCCCTCTTCTTAAAATACGTATTCACCACAGCCATGTCCATCCTTTTCACAAAATCCACAATCATCTGACCTTCTGCATTCCTCTCCTTAACACAATACCTACCCATCACTTCCTCATCCCCTCTGCTCACTTCACCAACATGCCCATTGAAGTCCACTCCAGTCACTAGTCTCTCATCCTTGGGTACACTCACCACCACTTCATCCAACTCACTCCAAAATTTTTCTTTCTCATCCATCGCACACTCAACTTGTGGAGCATATGCACTAACAACATTCATCATTACACCATCAATTTCAAGCTTCATAAACATCACTCTATCAGACACTCTCTTCACCTCCAAAACACTCTTGGCATACTGTTCCGTTAGGATAACCCCTACCCCATTTCTTCTGCCATCCACACCATGATAGAACAATTTGAACCCGCCTCCTATACACTTGGCCTTACTTCCCTTCCATCTGGTCTCCTGCACGCACAATATATCAACCTTCCTTCTCTCCATCATATCAGCTAGCTCTCTCCCTATACCAGTCATACTGCCAACATTCAAAGTTCCTACCCTCAGTACTACACTCCTAACCTTCCTCCTCTCTTCCTGCCTTTGGGCATGCCTTCCCCCTCCCCTTCTTCTTCGGCCAACAGTAGCCCAATTTCTGCCAGCACCCTGTAGACTAACAGTATTGGTGACGGTCGTTGTTAACCCAGGCCTCGACTGATCTGGTATGTAATTATAAAAACTTCTCCGCATCAGTAATTTTTGGCAGAGGTTTTACGCTGGATGCCCTTCCTGATGCAACCCTCCCCATTTATCCTGGCTTGGGACCGGCACAAAGAAATGCACTGGCTTGTGCATTCCCAGTGGCTGGGTTAATATAACAGTAATAGTACTATATAGGTCATATTTAAATAAAAGTGTAACTGCCTGACAATACATTTCTAAATCCTGGACTGGTTGTGTTTCCTCTGGTATTGTATGCTTGACATGTTGCATTCACCAAGATCTGATATCTGAATAGTAATGTTGTGTTAACCACTGTTTCCCACACTGTGCTACATAAAAATATGTCTAGAATGTCTGTATAAGAATGCTGTAATTGCAAGTTCAGATTGTACAACCAAGAGAGACTTTGACAGAAAACAATGAATGAAGGGGCAGCAGCTTCTCAATAGCTCACTCTGATGACATACAAATTGTTGTGTTTTTAGCAGACACAGCAATGGTTTGAATCCTGGGAGTGGTAGTAAGCTGTATGCATACTTTTAACTAGGATTTTGGGAATATGTGTAGAAACAGTCAGGTAGTGTTAGCAAACATCCACCCCCCACAGGTCTTCCAAGTAAAAGAACTGTAACTGCCTGGAAATAAAAGTCAAAATCCTGGACTGGTTGTGTTTACTCTGGTATTGTATGGCCTGATATGTTGCATTCACCAAGATCTGATATCTGAATAGTAATGTTGTGTTAACCACTGTTTCCCACACTGTGCTACATACAAAATATGTCTAGGAATGTCTGTATAAGAATGTTGTAATTACAAAGTAAAATTGTACAACCAAGAGAGACTTAGACAGAAAACACAGAAGGCAAAAACAGCAGTTTCTAAATATCTCACTCTGAGAAACACAGATTGTTGTACTTTTAGCAGATACAGCCATGGTTTGAATCCCAGGAGTGGTAGTAAGCTGTATGCATAATTTTAACTAGGTTTTTGGAATATGTGTAAAAACAGTCAGGTAGTGTTAACAAACATTCCCCCACAGGTCTTCCAGGTAAGAGAAGTAGAAAGCAGCTGTAAGACGGTTGAATTATACACTGTGTATAAACATACCACTGGCCAAACCAATGCCATATAGTATTGTAATAATACCTGTAAAATAATGATTGGAGCAATGATCATTAAAGTTGTGAGTACTGCAAGGATATACAAGTACATCTCTCTCTCCCACCACCATATCTGCAACCATAATCTAAACACACAAATCAATGGGTATGTGTTACACTAAACCTAGTGTTGGGACAGATGTTCTATTGTTCAACAAATATTGAAATGTGTTTCTATTAATGTTCCATGTTGAAATACTACCATTGGTTGCCTGTTGCTATCAGTGTAACCTGCATGCCATTGTAATGGCCAATGTGGTTCCATATATGCATATGTTCTGTTTGCTATGCAACTGTTCAAAATCTGTTATTTTTGGTTAATGGGAATATCTATGCATGCTGTTATAACTAATCCTGGATTGTGTTGACTATTACTAACCCACATATGTTCTAAAACTGCAACACCATAGCACGTTTGGGAAGGCCAGTCCCAGCAGACCCACCTCTCCCACCTCATCTGGCCGTTGCACTGGCCCCAGCATGTCTGGTACCCACCCCGGGACCTTCTCGTCCACTGATCCTGCATACATGCATACATATATATATATATATATATATATATATATATATATATATATATAATATATATATATATATATATATATATATATATATATATATATATATATATATATATATATATATATATATATATATATATATATATAATATATATATATGTATGTATGTAGTGCATTCAATAGAGAGAGAGAGAGAGAGAGAGAGATCCACATGCATATCCACATATATGCATACATACATATATATAGAAAGGTTAATAAATACATACATACCTCTATATATATATATATATATATATATATATATATATATATATATATATATATTATATATATATATATATATATATATATATATATATATATATATATATATATATATAAATATTTGTATACATAAATATACAGAAATATATGAGAGCTACAAAGACATGGCAATCAGAGGGTCATGCTTCTGCACACTGGAATTCTAAATCTGGAAACTCACTCACTGGAAGTATTCCTTAAAATGGGGAACAATGACATCTGTGCTGTAACAGAGACCTGGATAAAAGTAGCAGGAAGCTCCCCTGCAGTACCAGCCTATACATAATTCCACAACCTTTGGCTACAGAATGTGGACTGAAGCTCCAAAGGTGGTGGTATTTTCATATTCATAAAGGATGCACATGCCTCCAGAGTGGTAGACCAACATTATTTATTACGGATCCTGCAGGCGTAGATAACATTAGGTAAGACAGTGGTTCAGGTTATAGCCTGTGATAGGTCCCCATACATTTCCCAAGAATCACACTCCATGTTCATAAACACCCTGGAGTATATTAGTGTACAGCCTAACACTCTCATACTGGTTGACTTCAACTACCCCACCATTAAGTGGGAAAGCTACTCATGTACCGGTGCACATGCCCATCACATCGACCTTGTCCTTCCTAACATGGGCGACTGCTGCTCTATACCAATAGTCAAAACCTCACTTGTTATATTTAAACACAAAGTAATCAGCTTTGGAAATCCACAGCCATCCTACCCCCACTGCACAGGTAACTACCATGAAAAGCTTTTCCAAAGCTAACTATGGCCTCATAAAAGCAGAGGTGGCTAACCTCGCATCAGCCATGCAAATGGAGACTAGTTGCATAACAGCTGAATCAAACAGCAATGCACTATGAATGCGTACACAAATGCATGGATACCACCTTACCCAATACAACCAGGACCCTCACCTCCAAAAATGGAAGCTGATCTGGTGGTCCCCTGCCATAAAGAAACTGTACAACAGAAGTAGGAAACCATTGTGGAATAAGGTGAAGTCCCAAGACAGGAAATAAACCCTTATCAGCCTCAATGAATAGTTGAGATCCCTCATCAAATACTACAAAGTTACCTGTGAGAACAGACTTGGACCACATAGTAAAGACAATCACAAGGCCTCATACAGTTATGTAAAGAATTTCCATGGCAATACCAAGAATTGTTCTGAGCAACTAAACAATAGTACCTCCCAGATTGAGTCAACAAATAATGCCAATATACTGGCTGGCATCTTGAGTGCAAATTGTACTCCTCACCTCCCCCAAAGGACGAATCACAATACCAGCACACTGCCAGGTACCCAGTATTACTGCAGCACAGGTTACAACACCACTGTCCAAGGGCAAGAATACAGCCTCTATGGGACCTGAGAATATCCCTGGCTGTGTTCTACATGAACTACAGAGTGTCCTGGCACCTTACCTGTGTGCCCTGTTAAAGCACAGCCTCACCTCAGCCTTTGTCCCTACTGAATTGTGCACTGCTACAGTCACCCCTCCCCACAAATGAGGTGTAACTAGAGACCCTGGCAAATACCACCCCAACTGCCTGACAAGTCTGTTTTGTGAAGCTATGGAATATATCATCATGCACCTAATAAACAGGGATATGGGAATCTGCAGACTCAGGATCCCACACAGTTTACCTTTGTGAAGGGTAGGCCATACCTGGTCATTCAACCTGGTCAACCTCTTGCCACCAGTCACCTGAGCTGTGTGTGAAGGCAAGGTGACACCTACAGCCTACATTGATCTTACCAAAGCCTTTGATAACATTCACCACTCACTAAACTCGGCATCAACCCCTATATCACTAGGTGGGAACAGAGGCACAAACACAGAGGTAGATTGGACATACTGCTGCATACATTGAGGCAGTTGCAGATGTCACTGAGTTTGTTGTAACATCCTTTATGAGGAATATTATGTTAGTAATACCAATAGATGTGAGTATTTATTGACTGCATTCCCCAGAGTCCACAACTGATTTACCAAGGACACCAACTGTCTGGTGAACACACAAAACATGACAGGAAGACATGTGGCCAGTCTGTGGACAGTGTGCCAGTGGAGAGGTATGTCAGAGATATATCACTCTGAGTCGTGATGTCACACACTAAATACATGTTCACACAAACCCTGTCAATCTATCAATCCACCATGTGTATTACAGCACTAATGACATAGAATCTGTTCACAAATCTGAGGATATGTCCCCCATGTTGGATGACTGTCTCCACATGTCCTGTCCTGTGACATATTGCCACCCACTGTATGTGAATCTGTAGGCCACCACCTCTGTAATGTCCCTCACACAGGCAAGGAAATGGGGCAAGACCCACTTTAAGGAATGTCCCATATGTCAGAACTAGCAGCAGTGCCCAGGCCCCCAACACAATACAATGTAGGCGCCTACATAGTGGTATGGCCATAGCAATACCTGACATCTGCACATCTGTACAGAGGACAGACAGAAAGTAGATAGCCAATAGGTTATGCATTAAAATGAATGTATTGAAAGATACACATCTGAACTGAAAGGTATGCCATTACTACATGATAGCAGTCCCCAATGATGTGTCCAAAGAACATAGTAGTCTATGGTTAATATCAACATATCAGATCAATATCCGATAGGAAATACATATAAACATACAGCTCGAACACCTAGAACAAGATACTCAGTACTCCCATTCCAGCTTTGCATGCAGGGTTGTATGGTTCCAGTACTACAATCTGCAATCTACACTTACTTGAAAAAGCAGTGTTAAAAGCACAAACGTAATGATACCATATGCATTAAACTATTTCTGTCAACCAGTGCACTGTAGCTGGTGTAACATCCAAGTGTGATTGCATATATCTTGCGATACTACCCATGTATGAAACAAATCCAAAGAGAACAGATTGTGGTACTACCCATGTATATCCAGGTGTCCCATACAGTATACTAACACCTCTTGCTACTGTAATGACAGCACATATAAGCATATTATGTATGGGAAATTAAGTGCACTTATCAAAGATGTCATTACCGTACTATTTTATCAGACTGGAATGTGATCACTGGTTACCAAGGCTAAGCTATGCTTAGCAGGTGTAACCATTGCTTAAATGTAAATGCCAAGCAGATTTGCACACTGGTAAACGAAGCCTACATGGTGTAACTGCCTATTCATTTAATCATACATTAGCACCGCTTACCATCAGGCAAACCCGCACAAACCTGCTTAAAGCTGCTCAAAACTGCCTTAATAACTCTGTATCCAACAGTCCTTGTTCTGCCTAGCAAAAAAATAAACAGTCCTTGCATGTCTTTAATCAAGGATCTTGCACACCATTGTCTACACAATTTACCAGTAAGCCACTTCAGCTGCATTGTTTGAGGATGTTGTCTCAAATATACCCTTCTTTACAGCCAGTTTACAATAGGGAAGAGACAAGTGTGCAGTTGGGAAGGATTGGTATCTATCTATATATATATATATATATATATATATATATATATATATATATATATATATAAATATAAATATACATGGTGGTGCTGTGGTACCATTGTCGCCTCACAGTAAGATGCTGTCCAGTTCGATTCTCAGCTAGAGCATCTTCTGCATGGAGACAAGCGTGAATGGGTGTACCTTCGTTGAAGGTTGTGCGTCAGGGCTGGTAACTCGGCATGTAAAAATCAACTACCAATCATTAGCGGACCGGACTTCTGCTGTGGCGACCCCTAACTGAAAAAAGCCAAAAGACACAACAACAACAAGAGAGAGAGTGAGATATGTAGGGAGATCCATATATGTGTACAACAATATATAGACATATTAACAATAAATACTGAGATGTACATATATATAAATATATATATAAATATATATATATATATATATATATATATATATATATATATAACACACACACACATATATATATATATATATATATATATATATATATATATATATATATATATATATATATATATATATATATACATATATACATAAAACAGTACCTTGAGACCCATTACTGTCCTCATGGTGTGATTTATTCAAATGTACAGCTATAGGACTGACATATTTCTTATCAGCAGTACATCTGACATGTTGTAACAGCCTAGTTATAAAGCATGTGTTACTGTCCCCCACATAAAATATGTTACAAGGCCATCTAGGAGCATTCCCTATACACCTACCTCTTGAATGTACAGACTTCAACATGTTTCCCAGCCATTCCCCTCAGCAGGAATTACAGCACTAAATAATGACAGACCAGTATACTTATCCACCTACTACTGTATAATGTCTGGACAAAGTCTAGCATAATTGGTGGACAGAAGCCCAAATGCATGGCCATACATGAAATATTGCTGTTATACACTGAGAAAGTTGCTGGTGTTACAGGGTTTGTTGTAACATATATTTTCTGAGGGATATAAAGTAAAAAAAAGGATGTTACCATCTACATATGCAGTCACCAAAGTATGCTACTGATTTGTCAAGTAAAACACCTGTCTGGGGAACAGCCCATACATAACAGGCTAACCTGTGACCATTATGTGGATGGCCCTACAGTTGAGAGCAATGCGGAGACAGAACTTTGTCAGACTGAAACCCATGCAGAAGTAGCATGTGCAAACAAACCTTGTTAAACTAGCAGTATTCCAAACATATAACAACAATACTCACATTCTGCTCCTAAGTCCTGAACCTTTCCCACCATTTAGTTGGCTTGTCTCCACAAGTCTTGGTGTAAGAGGTAATAGCCCACAGAACTCCAGGATGTCTGCCTCACAAGTAAGGGAAAGTGCCAGTGTCCACATGGAGTACTCATTTATAGGAGTGTGTTGCCATGACATTGGCTACTGGAAGAACTACACAGCTACTCTGCATGCAATTAGCAAGTGGGGAACCCCAATAGGTGCACAGGCCATCACCTGGTCATGAGCATCACCCACAAAAGTCATACTGCCACCTATTCAAACCAGCTCTATCCCTGTAGTGGACAGGGAGAGAAAGAGAAATAACAAATGAGACATAAAATGTAAAAGAGAAGAAAGAAAAAAGGTAAGTGGAACATGTAAGCAAGTGATTGAATCTAGTACTTGGTCTATAATAATGGGAAATATGGTTTGGAGGAATATATATTCCAACAAGTCATGCTGTACTAATGTCCTGCTAAACAGCTGCTATGGCCATAGAATCTGGCCCTCTCTGCAGTGGGAGATATCACAGACATACCTCTCAACTGTACAGATTCTCATATAATGTCCACATTTTACCATCATGTATTTTTGTCTGTTACTCCTGAGATCTGTACTTTACTGACAAATAGCTGAGGATTATAGTAATCAGGTAATGACAAACGCTTGGGTTTGAGACTCCACATCCTTAAGAATATTCACTGTAATGCTAAATGTATTATTTTACGAACTTCTTATTTTTGTAGCAGGTATATTTAAAGTCTGCCTCTTTTTATCCCCCCATCATTTTAGGCATTGTCCAGATGTGATGCTCTTAGAGGTTGTGAGGTGGCAACACAGCTCATGAGCCTGACTCACCTGTGAAATGACAGCTCATATATGACAACCGCAAGGGGTGTCTGTCATTCAGTTGTGACTGTGCCACTTCTAGGCCAGTTAATGGAATGTTTTCCATGGTTACCTATTACAAAATCGAAGTTACGGAACTTTGAGTACCATATGGTCGACACCATATGATCAAAGTTCTGCAACTTCGAAATTAGAAAAATAATAATAAATAAAACAAACAAAATGTACCCTGATGGGTTAAAGCAGAAGGGCAAGCCCACCCTTTACCTCCACACCCCCTGCTACTTAAATATACGAACTCAGAGATCGCACTTTAATGCACTACGGTGCAGAAGGGGAAGATTTCCCTTTCCTACACTGTAGCGCGATCTCAGAGTTGGTATATTTAAGTAGTGGGGGGTGTGGGGGGCACAGCCCCCCATGTGGGGGATGCAGGGGACTTGCCCCTGTCTACACCCTTTACTTTTTTTTTGTCTATTTTGACGATTTCAAATTTTCAGTTGTTTGATCATTTAAGGTTGCCCTTAACTGATTCGAACAATTGAAAATAGAAACCCGTTTTTCATATCCGTCTGTGATTATGAGTACGACACATGTTTGCCTTGTAAAGCTAAGACACCTAAAGAGGGTGTGTGCATAGTAGAGTACTGTTGCAGATATGTGTGTTGAATTGCATGTGATATATTGATTTAACATTCAACTGTACAGTGTTTTGCTTGACAATAAGCACATTTGTGAATATCTTAAGTCACATATACATATACCTGTGTTATGTCACCCAAACAATTGGCAGGTCTGTGAGCAATGGCATTGTAACATAATAACCTACTTATGACTGTTAGACATCTTCCAGGTTATCACTGATGTCAAACCCTACTGTACAATCAACGTACTAATGTATGGTGCAGCTATATTAATACAGTATCAATATTGATGTCCCGTTTGACACCCATTTATGTGTGCCATTGTCCAGATGTACTGCTGTAACAGGTTGAGAAGTATGATTGAGCAGCAAGACTGTAATACAGTGTGCCATACTTACATTCAATAAAAATGTATGCCAGGTATCACCTGAGCACATGTATGTATGCATATGTTCAGCTGGAAGGCACAAAACTAATCACATGGGTTTCAAGCAGTCAGGTAAATAGGTTGTGCATGTACACATGTGAGTTATATCACTGTCAGTGCATACAACAGACATATATGTGTACAGCTACTGATGGTTGCATTGCCCTGACACTGATGTGGGTACTGGAGTAGGCATGATTATCAGGTATTAATCAGAGAAGTGTCCACCTGTGTTATGAGCCTTTGTCCATGCCTACCACTACCAGCTATATCAACACCTATATACAGTGGATATCACAAGTGCACACACCCCTGTTGGAATGCTAGGTTTATGTGTTGTATGACAATCAAACCACAGAAGATCATTTCATAATGTTTCTCATCTTGAATGTGACCCCTAACTTATCCAATTCCATTACAATACAGTCAAAGGTGTTTCTAGGACGGTGAGCAACTATTGCCAAGTGAAGATGTGCCATGATGTTAGAGTCCAGACCAAGACGGATGAATGCTGTAACCATTTCAAGAGGTGCATAGACAAGTTTAAGGGTGTGCACACTCATTCAACTGGCTTATTGTACTGAGTATTATTTCCATATGTTTTTACAGACCAGATTGTTTTGTTTTCAATTGGATTGTACAGGATATAGGTCACACTACAGGTGGGATTTGTTATGAAATGAGTTATTGTGGTGTCATGTTCCAATTGCACACATACCAGGTAGTGTATCAGGGGTGTGTAGCCTTTATATCCACTGTAGCTATATGGACACAGCAGTACCTGACCTGTATATCCAGCCTCCACTAAGGTAGAGTAATCCCCTTTGGCGGACAGCAGCAATACATAAATCACATAATAGGTGGCTACATTGGCTGTACAGGGACACATAGGTGCAAGCAACAACTTTGAAGCAAGTCAACCTATATCTGAGCAAGCAGGTAGGTTCACAATGACATCTTGTAAGGCTGACTATGACTATGAATCAGAAATATCCACAGCTCCAAGGACAATTGCAACCATGTCTCCACATATGTTGTAAGTCTCAGATGAAACAATACAATTCACCCTGTACTGGGGGTAAAGAACACCTCCTACTCACATGCCATGGATATAGGCAACCTGCATCACACAGTTTAGGTGGGACATCACCACCTTGTCCACACCAGTCGCACATGGAGATATGCACATCAACCATACTCCTCCCCACAACAATGGTGAGCATGCACATATTGCCTACTGATGGCAACAACAGCATATCTCCATGGGGCATACTAACATCAATATCTGCCTCCTACATGAACTCAGGCATGTGCTTAGAGCTCCATCACACAACACAGTCAAACACAGACCTGCCACCATACACACATCATCCACATGGAAGATGACCACTGTAAACCTTCTACACAGAAATGAATGGAGGATAGAGGATTAGGCAATCAATTGTCCAACATTGGGGGGGAAAGATAGCTCAGGGACAGATATGTAATACAAGCTGCTATAGCCATGATAGCTTGTAGGTTTTCAGGGTAGTCTGGATTATTTGCAAGTAATATCCACTGTTTATGTGCATTTTGACAACAGTATGAGGTCCTGTGACCTGTTCATGTATTCCAGGTAACATACAGAGTGCTCACCTACCAGCATTCTCTGTTGGGGAAAAATACATCATCACCCAATATGTGATTGGACATTATGTCCTGCCATGTGGACGGAGAGCAGGAGATGTGCAGTAGAGGACTGCCCTGTGGAACATGTGGTCCACAGGGTTAATGATGCTGGACTGCACAGCAGAACTTACGTGCATGTGCAGCATTGGGCCACTGGCCTCAAATTCCATGCCCATCAATGGGCTGCTGCTGCTGTAGCAGGGGACCAGCTAAACACAGGTGGGGGCCCAGCCATCCAGCCCCCACTGACACCCACTAAGGAGCTTCTCACCACACTTGGGCCACATGCCGAATGCACAAGCCATGATGCTGAGGGAAGCATTATGGAGGTGGGTTTCACACACACACACTAGATGAGGTGTGTGCAGGTAAGGGCCCAGTGGGGATTAGTACACTAATGTATCAGATATATATGTATCTGTATTGTATCTACATGCATGTGTCAGGTCCAATTGCAGTTGTGGATGAGGTTTTTGTACATCTATGGTGAGGACAGGACATTGTGTATTATTGCGGTTAGTACTGTAGATGTGCAGGCATGCTGCATCCATCCCATACCAAGGCCACATGTGCATCTGCTGACAATAACCCCCTCTTACAACTACCTAGGATGCTCTGGTCTGCATATGGGACAGCAGCCTGTAGCTGGTGGGTATTACATTGTTCTGTTGTTGCCTGGTAATACCCCAGGCATGTGAAGCACATGCAATTTGCCATGCACACAACCATCAGTAATAGCTATATTGCTTTATGTAATAGCTATGTTGCTTGTTGTGCATGTTCACTTGTGCTGGGGTTAACTGTATTGCATCACAGTGGTCACCACTGGGGCCTATCTGAAGTGAATTCAGCATTCCTGTACATACCTCACAACCTGTCAGTGCCAAGACGTCTGGACAGAGGCCACCAAATTGTGCTGCACATACATCCTAAGGTAAAGTCATGCGTGACACATTACTGGTATACAGTGGATATAAATTGTGTACACATCCATCTTAAGATGCAAGGTGTTCCTGTTACATACTAATTAGGACCACAATATGACAGTCCACACCTCTTCTAGCCTTTAATTTGACCCATAACAGGTACAGTTCACTTGTAAAACCAAGCATCTGTACTCATGTATTGCATCTACAAGGCAGGCCACCTGTGAGGGTGGCAGACGTCATATCAGTATGGTGTTTCAGTGAGGTATGATACCTCATGCTGCCATATGTGTCAGTACACTCACTGTGGCCTATTTGGCTATAATATCACATACATGGGCATTGTTAAGGCACACAGGCCACTTCCAACCACTTATAGGTTTCAAACATATGGGTATTCCAGACACATCTGTACAGAGGACTGTACAATGGTTTAACATGCAGTATGTGAGGCAGATGCTGTCACCACACTATATAAAGTAATGGCAGTGGGAGGTGGTCACCAGCCATGTATGGTATACACATCAAAATGGGATAAGTCACACATGGTATGATCCTCACACACACACACACACACACACACACACACACACACACACACACACACACACACACACACACACACACACGCACACACACACACACACACACACACACACACACACACACACACACACACACACACACACACACACACAAACTCACACACACCTGCCAGTATTGGTATTAGAACTCCTGCCTATCTAAGTGTGTCTATTATAGTGTTCTAAAGTTATTGCATGTGCTACAGAGCTTACTGAGCTTTCACATGGCCAAAGCTGCTGATAACTGCACAGCTGTGGTAAAGTATTACAGGTGGCAGACAGTCTGCCTTCTGTTCCACCCATACATCATGCTATTTCTTTCTATCTTGCACTTCAAATAGCATTATGGCTTGGCACTTCACCAGGTTATTGTATCATGAAGTGTGGCACACCTGTGAGCCATCAGCAGTACTCGTTCATCGCAGATGTCGTCCGACTACTTACTAGTTATGTCCACCCCTCCTGGCATGTTTGAAGGGCAGTTATCTGTGCTTTCACTCATTGACCTGGTGCACATGTCCATTCTGTGGCACTGTTGCAACTGCCACATGTACACAGGCAACCCTCCCCTCTAAAACTCAAACACTCAGACCTGTGAGTGTTACCCATATATCACCCAATGTGAACATATGCACTCTCCAGCAAATAATGAACTAGCAGGTCAACAGGATAAGATCACCTGCACCACACCATGTGGAACACGTAGCTCACCATGACACCCATTTTGACAGCCATGACATACAGTGAAAAGCCACGCACCCACCTTCACATAGGCACTCAATGGGCATCTACCCAAACAGCACAGACCAGCAAGGCAGACACCCACTCAGATACCACAACATGGCACATGCCAAGAGGCACATATTTAACTTACACAGTGTGCCCCCAACCTAAGCTCCTAAGGCTAATCACCTTGCACAATACAGTGATCATGGGTAACAATACTGAGGCACACACATCCCACTCACTAGGTTGAATATGGAGCAGGTAACAGACAAATATCAATCACATGCCAGCATCTAACACATGACACAGCCAGTCATGTCACTCCACAACAACTACGAGTATCACTCTGTATTCATGTGGGTGTAAATGAATTGGGATTCACCTCCCTGGACTACATTACAGGATACATGGTTGAACTCTCTGATTATGCGGTTCAGGCAGGTGTGACAGTTGCCCTGAGCAGTGTACCACTGTCACCCAGAATGATGCTGAGGTACTATCAACAGATGGTTGACTGCAACATTGGCTTACGTGTTATGTGTCATTCTCAGGGGATCCAGGATCTCTCTGCCTGGGATGGCATGATTGCCAGAACTCAATGACTTGCCATGGATGTCCTACATCTGTCACTGCTGTGTTGCCAGGTACTGGCTATGTGTCTTGCCACCCCTATGGTGCCTTATTAGGCAGTATTCCTAATGTTATTACCACCATAACAGCTACACTTGTATGCAATCTGAGGGTCATGTTGCTTAACAGTGGTCATCTAACTGTCAGGATGCAGTCACTCATAGCAGTTGTTGCAGTGGAGGACACATGTCTGCTGTAATGGAGAGGTGGTTCACAGCAGCAGACAGCAGACCTGCAGTATCAGGCTATGACACATTCCACAGCTGTCAGCCCCAAAACATGGAGCACACCACATCTCCACAGGTGGTGTCATCTCCATATTCATTATGGATAGGAACATCTACAGACTAGCATCGCATCATAATGCATTGGAGATACTTCCGGTACAACTGCCTTGGGGTAATGGTGCTATCCAGACCATAGCCTGCTATGCGTCCACATCTATGTCCCTGGACTGTCAATGCATATTCCTCAACACCCTGCCATCTGTGATGGCCCCATGCAACACTGACATAGTACGAGTCCTCAACTACCCCTCCATCACCTGGGGAATGTAGCCAATTGCCAGTACACTGGCCCAACACTTCTGGGATTCATCATTTCCATTGCCCTAGACCAGCTCATATTGACCCATGGTAGAGGATGCAACAACCTTGACCTGTGTTGACCACTTAAATATGGGACCATTGCTCATCTCCAGATGTCAATCCCTGCATGGTGAGATTCACACAGGCTGTAATCAACATGGAACTCAATATGTCAGCCACACATCCCACAAAGATAACCACCTGGCAAAAATTCTCCAAAGCTGATTTTGCAGCCATGAAAACAGGGGTGGATGTCTTCACTGCACCCATGGCAATGGGATGAAGCTGCATGACTGTGGAATCATACACATAGGCACTGTATAAACAAGTAAATGAATGTGTGGCACTAGCCAGAACCAATAGAACCCAGACACTGTCCTCCAAACACTGGGAGACAATGTGATGGTCCCCTGCCATTACTGTGGTGTACTTCAGAAGGAGGACACTGTTGCAGGGAAAGGTGGTTTCCCATGACTGTTAAACCCCCTTATTATCCTCAAACACAACTTTGGAACCCTCATGGAGTCCCTGACAGGCATCTATGGCAGCAGAGATGCAGCAGACACCGATGACAGTCACAACAGCCTCGATAGTTACATGAACAACCTCCACAGCATTAAACACAAGTGCTGCGAGTTACTGCACAAAGCTAATACCTATCCTGAGACAACAGATATTGGCCACAGTATTGGCAACACATTCAGTGCCAGCTTTACCCCTCTCTCCTCCCACACGTGAAGTGCTGAGTGAATGTGATCTCACATGCTATATCCCATGTCCGTTCTAGGCATCTGTGTGTCACCAGGATGTAGCCCTGCAGCAAGGCCACAGGGTATAGCAGTGTGGTGACACATCCTCCATATCACAGGCAAGGTACAGTATGTGCATGGTAATTCCTGGTCTGTAACAGTCAGTGCATATGCCTAACAGATTACAGGGCTGAGGGTTGTACATAGGTATATGTTGATGTACGACATATGTTGTAGAATGGAGAATTGTACATGTTCTGGTTTGGACACACCTCTGATTGCTAATAACCCCAGCCACAGGGGATAGTCATCAAGCAAACACACTGGGATAACTATTCACACAAACACACACACACACACACACACACACACACACACACACACACACACACACACACACACACACACTTGCCAATACTGAGATCCCTAGGTTCATTGCTTCATAGGTGTGTAGTAGGTGAATGGGCCTGAAGGCTCTACAGGGCTAGACCAAGGGAATACCTTGGCATCAGGCCACATGACAATAGTCCCCAGTGTGGCTCAGGAATATAGTCACTGGAGTGGTCCCCAGGGGTGGGTATTGCATTTCCCATCCACTCATCCAGGTTTCTATTGTGGGTGGCCAGTGATGTGCGCTGCTTCCCATGTATGTGATCTATATTCCATAACATGGACAGTGTCTGGGTTGTGAACATGTCCCACATGCATGTTCTTTGACATGTGGAAGTGTGCTAGAGGTCTCTGGGGCATGTTGCATTTACAGATTGGTATCTTCTGATGTAGCATTCCTGCCTCATTTGGTGAGACCTGGGTATGTAACTGAGGTAGGGATTGCACCTACGTTGACAGTATGATATGGGTATTCAGTGGAGTTAGTGGCATCTGTCCATACAGGGCATGTGTATAAGGCATGATATTCCCTTTGTGAGGTACGTTTGCAGACTCTGCAGGCATCCAGTGGGGAACATGGCAAAAGGGCCACTGTACAAGTTTATTGGGCTACTGTGGGGGATGGAACAGTGTGCCATGTCCTTTTACTTGCTGGATAACACACACTCAGGAAATGCAATATATCAAAGTGCTTTCTGATGTCAGCGGCACTGTTGTGGTCAACAGGCATGTAGTCCACTGCATTCACACCATGGGTACTATCTATGAGGCAATATGGAGGGGAACTACCAGTATAGTGGTTGTTGCCTAGCCAAGTGTGTTTGTGTATAATACGTGGGTAGAGAGTGGTCTTTGAATAATAGAAGGGTTGCTTATATTGTTCACTAATCCATACTGTTACATTTAGGGCTGTGGATTGTCTACACCGACCTCTCTGGTGTTTGACATCTGTTGGCCTTGTAATGTGGACATTGTGACATATACTAGGTCCTCAGCATAATAATTTAGCAAAACCCATCCCCCAATGGATCCTGCTATTACACAATCATCCCAACCCCCCACAGGATACTGATGACAGGCACACACACACATACACACACACACACACTTGCCAGTACTGAGTTTCAAACCCCTACCTATGTATTGCTATTACAGCATACTGCATTTATTGCATGGGCCACAGAGCTTACAGGATGGATGCTGTCCCAAGGTACTTCTAAGGTGAGAAACATTACCAGCCCTTGTAAATACTGGCATTGGGTGATATAGTGGGTGAGAGATTCAAAAATATATTTTACTCTACACACATGCACATTTGCCAGGGGTGAGGTTCAAACCTCTATCTAATTATCTTTTTGGACTGTTATGTTATGCATTTATCACATGCACCACTGACTTTACATGGCTTAGAGTTGGCAACAGCTACTTCTAAGGTGGTTGACATCTGCAGGACTGCTGAAGTCAGGCACTTAGATGTGTACTGGGTGTAAATGAGGCTAAAATCTTTGAGGTACAGCCATACCTATGTAGACATACGTGCATAGACAAACACTTGCCAGGGATGAGATTCAAACCCATACCTATGTAGTTATTGCTATTACATTGTTCTACATTTATCTCAAATGCCATGGAGCTTACATGTGGGAGAGGTGTGCAAAGGTATCTTTGAAGGTGAGTGACATCAGCTGCAGTATTAAAGTAGGGGTAAGGGAAGTGTGGTAAGTGTGAATGACCACAAAATCAGGTTTCTACAAGCATACATACACTATCTCGCACAAACACTCACATTTACATGGTTGCCAGGATCAGGATTGGAATTCCTACCTAACTAGTTTGCTACACTATATTATTACACAGTCATCAAATGCATCACGGAGCTTACATGTTGGAAAATTGTCCAAAGGTATCTTTGAAGCTGAGTGACATCAGCAGCGGTGCAGAAAGAGGGGTAGTGGAGATTTAGTGAGTGTGAATGACCTCAACCACATTCATCTAGAAACACACACACACACTCACACACAATTTTATATTTGACTGACTGAGATTACAACTGCTACATGGATACCTATTTGTACTGTAGTGTTACACAGTTATCACAAGCACCACTAACACTATAGGGCTGAGGGCTAACCAAAGGTATTTCTACAGTGAATGACATCAGCACATCATGTGATATAGGCCAATGGGATATGTAATGGGTGGGACAGACCTCATAATGGGATTCTCTCTAATGCTGTCTTTCTCTTCCCCATGTCTCTGTTTGTGTATGTTTGACATATTATATTATGTTTGCCTTAGATATGTGTGTGTATTCCTATTCAATGTGTGTGTGTGTGTGTGTGTGTGTGTGTGTGTGTGTGTGTGTGTGTGTGTGTGTGTGTGCGCGCGTGTGTGAAGTATCAATGGTGCACAATTTGGTGTGTGTACACAGACAGCTGCAAATAACTAATAACTGTAGTCCACTGTGTTGTGAGACATGGGCTTATTTCTCTAAGTGTAGGAGTATGCCCAGTATGACTTTCTATATTGAGTGTGTGCATCCATTCCAGGGGGGTTGGACTCCAGTTCAGGGTTTGTGTGCTACAACTACACCTAGCAAACTGTTTCTGCAGGATATCTGTAGATAGGTTGCCAATATGGAGACACAATGGGCTTAACATACAGGGGGTACTGTAACTATTGCTGTCTGTGCTGCTTGTGTGACATGTTTGGTTGTAGCATAGAAATTCTGACATATGTACTGTTTTACACTGTGATGTGTCATGCCATTGACTACTGACAGTTATCATTCTTTGCTCACAGTTATTTACTGGGAAATACGAGATGAATGCAGCTGAGACTAATATTCTGAGGCATATAGACTACACATTCTGGCACACACCTGCCATTGTGGAGGGGTAGCTGCAGACAATAGGCTACTGGTTCTGTGTAAATGGTGCAGCACCTTGTTAGTATGCTGGCTGGGGTTCCCCCTTGTGCTTTTCTCAACTTCTAGTAATGGCCATATCCTGTTGGGGCCATACCTCTGAGTTGCACAGATACACCCAGGTTATCCAGAGGCAGGACTCATATATCTGGTCAGTTTACCTTCACATTTTGGTTTACAAGCAGTTTTGTGGCTATTCATTCATAAGTTTGCAGTTGGGAGTAGTATGGGCAGACAATAGAGTTTCAGACTTCACACACCCATGACATTCATGCTTCTACACTTCCCCCTCTGTTATTCTCTCCTCCACCTAACATTATGTAATCAATATCTCAGAGTTATCCTTATAGTTGGGCCTTTATCCCAGTAGTATTTATGGCCTGATCCACAGTCCTTGCAGTAGGACATGGGGAGGCATGCTCCTGGCATTTGTCAACATGGCCTTGCATTTGTTTTCTGTTTACTGTTAGGTTGCTAGTTGGGACCCCCTGACATGCCATACATTGGCACTATGACTGAGGCTTAGGCCTTTGCCAAAGGACTGTAGGCCGTTTGCGAGTGCTGCAGGCCATCTTTTACTGCATTTCTACATGGGATTTTTGGGGGGGGTGTACACCTGCAGACTTTAACATTTTAAATGACTGTAATGGTGTGGTTACTCTGTTGGCTTCCATTTCATATTGCATTGTAACCTATTATGCAGACAGGAGGCATATCAGTGGAGTACACATTAGATCTTAATGGCATATATTTCAGTTTCAGACTTCTTACCCTTCAGAACTAGAATGCAACTGCCAGACCTGTTGTAGTGTGTCTGTGTAGGTCTGGTGGGGGGCTGTTCCCCATTGCCGTCATTTAGGGAATTAGGCCAGCCTTTTTTCATGGTCATCTGCACCTGTCCTGCTGTGTGTGGCTGGTGGTGGATATGTGACCCTCATTGACATCCATGTGTATGACCTATTGACACCCACAGTTCTTTGGACCATCACATGTACTGTGGTGGGGGTTGTCACCTTGTGTAGTGGTGCCTAGTATGTTGACACCAGTATTTGTTATGCATTTCCTGTTGTCCCATATAGTTGTCTGCTGCTATCCCATTCAGCCACCCAATTCCCTTGCATGCTTGCATCCATATCATGCATACAAGTATGAGAACATACTACTCCAGTCAGTAATTGATAGTAACAGTGACTTATCTTGTTGCTGGGCCAGTATTGAGGACAGTGCTGGAGGGCTGACTATGTTGGATGCACATAGTACAATCCATTTACATGGTAAAGCTCAGGTAGTGTCATGTTTGGCATCCCTTTTACTGTCTGTGTGAATCAGAGTGAGGTATCAGTCCCTGGGTCCCTATAGTGTCAGTTTGTGTGCTATGCATTGCCTCTTTGCCAAGGTCTGGGCATATTGTGCACACCTCCTTCTGCCTACAGGGGCAGGCTCAGGATGTTCTTCCTCCAAGTCTCTCTGTGCCTGTGCTGGCCTTGGCAATGGTGGGGAGCTGTTTGGTCCTGCCCAGTGCTGTTCCTGCTGCAGCTGTTTCTGCAGGATCATATTGTGTAACATGGCACATACTATGAACATCTGTGTACATGTAACTGGAGAGTACTGCAAGGCTCCACTGGATATGTCAAGACAGTGGAACCATGACTTGAGCATCCCAAACACATGCTCTACAATGATCCTGGTTTGTGCGTGTGCCTCATTATGGTGTTCTTGTTCAGGTGGGTGTGCATTTCTGATGGGTGTCATCAGTCACGACTCCAGTGCATAGCCAGCATCCCCCACTTGATGGTCATATGGGATGTCGCCCCTGGCAAACACCTGATACAGCTGTGAGCAATGCCAGATGTGGGAGTGGTGATAGCTTCCAGGGCTGCCAGCACACACATTTATGATAATGCCCTGGGCATTGCACATGACCTGGCAGTTGATGGAGGGGAAGCCCTTGCGGTTTATGTAGACCCTGCCCCGCTCACTGGGTGGTGCTTTGATATGGATGTGCATACAGTCTATAGAACCAACTACTTCTGGGTATTCTGCTATATGGTGGAAGAGATGCATGCATGTGGTCAGCGCCTCACAGGCATTGGGGAAATATATGTGCTCATTGGCATGTTGTGTCATGGCATCCAGGAACTGGTGGAGTACCCTGGATGCTGATTCCTGTGAGACCCCCCATGGTATCCCCAGTAGGTCTTTGGAAAGTACCTGTGACTAGTATTTTTAAGCCTACACATACCTTGGTATCCACTGGGATGGGTTCCCCTCTAGTAGTTCTGTGTGTAAGGCATGGCTGGCACAGCTCAAAGATTTGCTGTAGAATGTCCCTGTCCACCCTATAGCGCTCTACTATCTCCAGTTCATGTAGACCCTGTTAGGTTACCCTGGGTCTGTACACTCTTCTCCTCCTCCTCACTGTGGGTCGGTTGTCAGCATTGTTCTCCTCATCACCCTCAGTCTCTAGCACATATTGATGGAGTAAAGCAACAGCAGCCTGTAACATATTTAGTATTTTTGCCATTTAAAAATCCCCCATCTGTGTACACCGGTGGTGTAGAGTTTGTGGGAAAAAACAGTCTGTAGGTTGTTTGCATAGTTTATATTAGTGTGCTGGGCTGCTGCATGTGTAATTGGCTGATTCTGATACATTTCACCTGCCAGCTATGCTAGTTCACCTTAATTGTCTTCCTACTGCTGTTTCCCTTTCCACTTCCTCCCTATTTAAGCCCCCGAGGTGCGCCACGCATATCCAGTGCTCAAATGTAAGCAGTTCTGCTATTTCTTCTGTTTTTTCTTTGTTTGTTTGTTTGTTTTTTTTTGTTGTTGTTTTTTAGGCCTGCTGCATTCCGTGCATACCTGTTCAGCTATTGTAAGCTCTTTTAAGCAGAAATGGCCCTCCCTGGACATAAACATGTTCTGCATTTCATGGAATAAGACAATATAGCCTCAGACACACCCCCTTCCTTAGATGTGCTTAGCTAAGGGCAAACATGGGCCACAGAGTTCCAATGAGCTTACAGCAAGCATGACACACACCCTTATGAAGTCATTCAGCTCTTATACTTGCACTGTTGTATTGCTGCACCTACACGGTTAGGTGCAAGTTGACGCTTTGAGGAAATCTGTGATCCAGTATAACTCCACTCATTTGCATACCCAGGGTGTACATCCTTAATTGCTGCACTTAGATGGACCCTTTCTCCTTGACAACCAGTGCTCCCTGGTATTGTTTACATTCTGCATGCCATTGACTATAACGGCAAAGTGCAGAATTATCTTAAAATTGACTTTTCTCATTTTTTTTTTTTTTGATTTTCAGCACAATCCCATTTGCGCACTGCTGCCCTAAGCTTAAATGGCCATGATCGGCCAAAAAAAAAGTTTAATTTAAAAAAAATAAACATTTATTAATGCCAATGTCCTTTTATTTGGCTACTGGCATGTGTTTGACTGTACTACATGCTTTCCACGAGCTGTCTTGCCTCCGTTTGCTCAGATGCAGAAATGTATTCCATTACTAACTGAATACATTTCTGCTCTGACAGTGTACTTCAAGGAGTCTGGCCAGCTTAGTGGATTGCAAAATCTCCTTATTTGCATGATTTTTACCAGCAAATAAAGTGATTTGCATATTTGCCAGATTTCTGTGCAGGAACAGTGTAGGGCCATTCGTGCACATGAAAACGGCACTTTCCTGGATCGTTCCATAGCCATTTTCCGTGCAGGAGCTCCTGCACTGTTCCTGCATGGAAAAAGGTCGTTCCTGAATCCTGGGGTCAGTGTTTTATAATATCTCTTTTGTTCTAGTCATTTCTGCTTTTGCAATTTATAGATTGTCATATGAGACAGTTTTTCTGCCTGACAGATACCAACCAGAGCACATAATAGTCCCAGTATGACTGAGAACCTTCTATGATCCCATTAATGTCTATCATGTGATGCAACATATAGCATAAGATAAACAGGGCATGTGATACCTTGCATGATTTTGTTACACTACTGGACTTGAACTAAGTAAGGAAAACCTATAGTATTGTAGATCAAGGCACTGATATGACATAACCATTCTACAAGATCTAGTAGGTACATGGTCTATCTATCTCTCTAGCTATCTATCTCTCTATCTCTCTATCTATCTATCACTCTATCTACTTATCTAGCTATCTAACTATCTAGCTATCCTTCTGTCTATATCTCTGTTTATCTATCTATCTATCTATCTATCTATCTATCTATCTATCTATCTATCTATCTATCTATCTATCTATATCTCTGTTTATCTATCTATCTATCTATCTATCTATCTATCTATCTATCTATCTATCTATCTATATCTCTGTTTATCTATCTATCTATCTATCTATCTATCTATCTATCTATCTATCTATCTATCTATCTATCTATCTCTCTGTTTATCTATTTATCTGTCTATCTGTCTGTCTATCATTAATCTTGACATTTACTAGCTTCAGTTTACCATAAATTCTGAGTGGCTGGCATTGTACTGACATAGCCCTTATTATATTTACCCATTCTGAGTATGAACAGTTTTCCTTTCCCCATGTCCCTTGCTCCAACTACGCCTTTGACACTATTTCATAATACTGCATCTGTACTGGAAGAAAACTCTTTACTACTGACCCAGTCACTGAATTCTCTTAGCTCAAACTCCACACACTGATGTTCAAAACCAAAATACTGAGTGACAAATTTATTGAGTGATAGTAATGGTTATAACTTATGAAGTCCTGTATTTGGGTGAAAGTGTATAGCCTCCTCACTCTGAACAATCCACATCACTTTTTATTTCCAAATTTGGGTGCCAGTAGGGTTACCATCTTTTGCTGTGGGTGAATCCAGATCAAAGCCACACCCCTTTTACCTCCCCTACCTCCCACTTACCTCCTCCCCATTACCCACCCATGCAGTCCACCCCACACCCATTTTTTGATGTAATTAACACATCATGGGAAGACAGGATGTCCCATTTTCCTGGACTCAATCACATTAGAGTAGCAATGTTTTTCATAAAAAAAAAAAAAAAATAGAATTGAAGATTTCACAAACTCAGACAGTCTGTTTGTTTTTAAAACAGAATACCAAAGCTTGTACAGGGTTTTCCTGACTACTGGATAAGTAGTCAGATTTCCAGATACTCCAGAAAAAAAGTTTGGTGGCAACCCTAGAAGCCAGAGTCAATACTGACTTCTCTTATTTTCTTGCTCATCTTTAATCCACTCCCACCTCAGACTGACCATGATACCTCCCCCACCACCAGCTTTCATACAGCCTGACTGACAAGTGTATCACACTTTTGAGCTTAGGGGTAGAAAGCTACTTTGCAACGAAACTGGTGGATTGTAAATTGAGCTTAGCACTATTCCATTATGAAATACAGTTAAGAAACACTGTTACTGTGGCATTAATATTGATCTGAAGAGGTCTACAGCACTTGATATAATGGAAGACTCAGGGCTTTAAATTTGACTCTACCATTATTTATGCTAACTAGTCAGTTGTCTAGTGCTTATCAATATACCTCTCAGTTCTCCATAATTTTGTAGAATGTCCAGATTTTTGCCACATATGTTTGGTGTGCTCCTTGTAAAATTTATGGTTTTCAAGCAAATTATTGAGGATTACAATCACAAAATAATGATAGATATTTGAGTTTTAGGCTTCATATCCTTCATAAAATGCATATTAAGAGCAGGTCCTGGATTACCCACATACAAAAGGTGGAGTAAACACTTTACACAAGATCAGTTATCAAGGCAGCTCCGAAAGGCAGGATGACATACAATATACTGATTTTGTTTAAGAATAAAATAGGGAAAATGTGGATTGTTCTATCCTGGTAGTAAAATATCTCTTTTAAATAGTTCCAGATTTAGCAAACATTTAAATATTTCCTACAGTTTCAACCTGAGGCTTTTGTAGTTATAAAAACATAAATGTAGCTTTAGTTTTCCTAGTGCAAATGTGGATGTAATGCTGGAATCAGACTTTTTTTTTTTTTTTTCCTTTGGGTTTTTTTTTTTTTTTTTGGACATACTCGAACTGCAAGATCTACAGGAAAACTTGGACTCACGAGTGTCTATAATCATCTCATTTCAAAAACTCACAATATTAAAACAAGTACTAACAGATTAACTTTAGCTTTTAAACTTCCCAAATGTGCTGCCCCAATTTTGGCAATTTACACAGAAGGTACATTAATATATATCAGCTCAGTAAAGGATAATTTGGCAGAAGGGAGTTTAAATGTTCCAATATAATCAATCAGTGGGTCCTTTGAGATGGAACACTGAAGCTTTACAAACACAAATGTGCCTAATTTGTTGTATTAGAACTGCATACAAGATGAGATTGGCACTGCTGAGACTGATTTATTTTACAAATACTGTGTACTGACACCGTTCCCCTTCCCAGAGTAACAAGATGCAAACTTTACCTGCTTAAGAAAAATGGTTCTTGCTAAAAAAAATGGTCAGGAATTGAATAATTTATGTAATGTTGTTTATGTTATATGATATATAGCAATATATGTGAAGCATAATGTTTGTTCATTTTAACTTAATACAGTTCATTTTTATATAAATATAAATGTGCTTATGTCACAGGTGATAATTCAATAAAGGTGTTTAAAAAAAGTTGCAAACTACACCTGAACTAAATGAGAAACAGAAGTCATGTATGTTCTACTAAAAGTCTAACTAAATTCATTCCACAGCATACCATTTTCGTATTAGGGGAAACATAGTTTGCAGATTTAAGAGGGAATATTCCCTTCCCCAGATTACATGATCTAAGGCTTACATTATAATAAAACTTCAAAATTCAAAGGTCTCAAATGTAAGTTGGGGTTTTTCTTTATAAAGCACAGTGCATAAAACTATAAACTTGCATTTAATTCTCAGTGTTGAATGAACCGTAACCCAGTGTGTTTATCTAAACCATGAGATGGTACCATATTGTTTCCATAAAGTGCAGCTTGCTTTGCTGATACCTAAATATTTGTTCTGTCATTTGTACTTTTGTCGTGATGTGTTTTAGACTACATCTGAAGGAAAGTCTGCTCAACAAATCCTTTAATTTTCTTGCATTGCATGAATAAAAGCAATTCACATACTGGACTAATTTTCTCATGGTGTTATTTGGTATGCATTTATTACTAAGGGTATGCAGTGAATTGGTAGAATATGAACAGATATCAGGTCATACAGTGTACTGCATGCCTTCTGTTATCTGGGTGATGTATTCACAATCTCTTTATGTATGTCCCCTTGGAAGCCCTGTACCACATGATAATTACATTTGTATTGTCTTAATAAGAGTATTCTTAAATTCCACTTCTTTGATATCATTTCTCAAATAGACACACATTAGTTATATATGGCTTAGCTATAACTGTTTAGAAGTAATGGAGGGTGAACTGAGTCCATAATGTTCCCAACACTTTCATTTTTTTTCTTCAGCTAACACAAAAAAGTAATAACCAGAGCCATGTCTTTGGAAATATCCTGTTGTGAATAATGTTTTTTATTGCCAAAGATGTGTTACATGAGAAAAATATTGATTATGCAAGGCATAGTTTGCCTCTATAAGTTATACAGAGATTTATTTTTCTCATCAGAAGTTAGAATTACTCTGTGTTATATATGCATTCATAAGTAACTGACAAATATGATTTCTTTTTTGTATATCGAAATCATCCACGCATATAAGTAACATAACATTAAAAAAAGTGTTAACCCTTAATTTATGGGCTCTGATTTCCACATTCTAGCAAGACTGAGTAGAATTCATGATGTTATGCATTGTTAAGAGTTAGCAACAAATGGAATTTATTCTGTTGCACATGGAATAATAGCTAATGTATACAATGAACTTCTTACATATTTGCGTTACTAGTATGGTTCTCATTACATATAGCCATGAATTTAGTGATTATTTTTTTGCCCCCACCTGTGCCCCACGTCCATGCTGGGTCTACCCGCCATCCTCCTTCTTCACTGAACTACTCCAGTATGGCTGGGACTGCTCATGCATCCTAAGGGTATCCTGGGGACACTGCAGTCTGTGCTTCTGTCTGGGGGGTTGGTTTGTTTTTATGTCCTACCTACTCACTTTCCCTGCTCCACACACTTATCAACTACTTCTGAGGTCAACTACCCTCTTTGGGCTGCATCTCCCCTTAGGGACCATTATCACTGAGCACCTTCTCATCCAGGATGGACAAACTCATTCCTCCCTGCCATTTCAACAGCTGCTTGAGCTGCTAATCACCCTCAGGTCACTAGGCTGTATTCAGAACTTTATCCTTCTATGCCATCAGAGCAGCTGAATTTAGTGATTATTTTTAATAGTGCTTTAACATGCTATCTGAACAGGGAAGCAAGAAATTATTTGTACACAATAGCTCTGAAGGAACTTATAGAATAGATGGATAAGAGTATTCTTCTATTTTCTTGTTTAGATTTTGATTTAATACATTCCTTCCTCATGAAAGTGATACAGGGGTCTGCTTTCCAGATATTGACTTATTGAAACCTGGGTCAGGATACAGCTTCGGCATGCTGTTTGTTTGATCTGTATTAATAGACACATTATTAATTAATATACCAGTCCAAGGTTTAATGCTTTGACGGTGAGCCTCCACACATTTAAACCAACTACTGCACAGGTAGGTCTAATCATGGAGGAATCTCAATTTACATCAAACATAGACCAACCTCAATGATAGTCAAACAATATGACACCTGAGCTTCTCCATATCCAACTTACCTTAAATAAAGTCCTGTACCATATTCTTGCAAGCTATGGGTCCCATTTCATGGTCCAGGAAGCCCATACCATGTAGGTAAATGAACAAAACACACTCCCATTCAACCCTACACAATATTCATAGGTGCCTTTAACTACCCCAACATTAACTGGGAATCAGACACAACCTCAAACATGCTGGCCCAGGGATTCTTGGACTTTTGTTAATACAAACACCTAGTCTGCATGCCCACCAGGAGTGCACTTATCCATGACCTGGTTCTTACAAACATGGTGGAAAGATGCACTCCCCCTAGTGAAATGTCCTCACTGGTCAGGTTGGGCCACAAAGCTGTCTCATTTGAAATAAGTATTATTGCTGGGACCTCAGCTAAACCTGGAATATTTAAAAAAATATTCCAAGGCTAACTACCTCCTTATAAGCGACACTCTAGCAAATATTCCAACCCTCCCACACCCTGAAATTATAGCTACCTGTGCAGAATTGTTCACAGCAATTCTGTACAATCATGTACATGGCTGCACAAAGACAGCTATACCTACCTGAAATAAACATAGGACAACCTCCATAAACAAGCCTCCCTGGTGGAAACCCAATATATCTGGGTTGTATAGCAAAAGGAAGACCATCATGTTCAAAAACATGAAGTGAATTGTCCTGCAAGGTACAAACTTCCTCATCAATCTGAGGAAGCAATTCAGGAGACTAATCAAGTCCATCAAAGCCAAATTTGAGAAAAAAGTAGTTGTCCAAGCTAAAGACAACCATAAGAATCTCTCCAGTTACATCTGCAAACTTAAAGGCAACATCCAACAATGTGCAAAACTAATGGTGAATGGAACCACCTATACAGAGCCTGCAGATGTAGAAAATCTGCTGGATGATAAAATTATCTCCAAATTTACCACCCTCTTCATCCCAAACACAGAAAGTACCCCCTACCAACACCATTTCTCCACTAGGTAACACTATGGTGCAGGTCCTCACTGTGTTGTCAGTAGCAAAGAACACTGCTTCAGTGCAGCCTGATAATATTTCAGGATGCCCTCCCGAATAGCATGAAAAACTGACCTGACAGGCCATCTAAAATCACTATTTGACTATAGCCTCTGGACATTGTTTGTGCCACACTAATGGAGGATTGCAACTGTTATCTCTCTATACAAATGTTGGGGGGGGGCTTTCACACTCCCAGGGAAATGCAGATCCATAATAAGTCTAAAAAGTCTCATATGCAAGACCATAGAAAGAATTATCAGGTATTTGATAAATAATGACATAGGAAACCCCACCTTGTTTGGTTTTGTTGAAGGCAGTTCTTGCCTAGTTAACTTGGTGGACTTCTTTGAGTAGGTCACTAAAGCTAGGAACATGGGAAAATGGTGCACACTGCCTGTTTGACACAGTACCTCACTTGAGAATTGTAGGTATACCTCTTAACCTATTAGCACAAGAAATATTGACAAAGCCTAAAATAATGGGGGACAAACGCCCAAAATACAGACACATTTTAAATATTGCTCTTATAAACTTAGTAAGTTGCTAGAACAGGATTTGTGTTAGCATGCATTTTCTGAAGGACATTAAGTCTGAAACTCAAATGCATGTCATTAGTCAGTGATTTCTGATTCTCAGTAGTTTGCCAGAAAACCACAATGTTTTTATGAGGACTAGACCGAAAATATGAAGCAAAAATATGGACACTCTGCAAAAATCTAGACAGATGAAAAGTATGATCGTTGATAAACTTACATAATTAGTAATAAACCCATATGTTACCCAATGGATAACCATCTGGCTCACTGATAGGGCACAATAAGTTGGGAAAGGGGAATCCACCTCCACAAACAGGACAGTCTCTAGCGGAGTCCCACAGGGATAATTGCTGGGGCCTCTCATTTTGATATCTACTTATTTGAAATCAAAGCAAACATCAAGGACACCTAGCTGACCAAGTTCACAGACAACTGCAAACTAGGCATGGTCATGGAATACCCTAAAGACACAGACATTGTTTAAAAGGATCTGACACAGACAAACAACTGATGCCAAAGCCATGGACTAAAACTCAATGTGAAAAAATGCATAATAGTACCCTTTGGAAAGACAGGCAGCCCTGGAAATTACCATATTGATAATACACCACTAAACGAAGACCTAGTGGTCAGGGATCTGGAGACACATGTTGCCAGTAACCTGACCATTGACCACCCTTTATCTACAGTGGTGAGAAAATCATTCCACATTGCACAACGTATAACTATCAGTATGGCATCCAGATTCAAGGAGGTAATTGTTCCACTGTACTCAGCTCTCATCTGACCAGTCATTGAGTACAATGTATCTTGTGGCATGTACCTAACCATGCACTTGAAACAGATTGAGACATCACTGAGGTTAATCACAAAAAATATACAGAGTAAGCAACAAGTCCTGTGTAGACTGTCTCAAAGCCCTATCCTTGCACTCAGTCTCCAACAGACTACTGTGCAGTTGATTTATGCCTAGCATACAAGGCATCCTCTGATTCCACACTGATGATGCGGTTGCACATCTGCAAAACAAATAGCACCAGAAATACCCATTCTAAAGAATCAAACCTCATCTGTGACATAAACGAGGCATATTGTAGAGACAGGCATGTGTCTCAAAGATTAGCCATTCTCTAGAACTTGCACCCCATCCATGTGAAACAAAGATCATCCCTAACCAGATCCAAACATAACTTGGATGAATGGATGGGAAATTGCAAATATACCCCTGGTTTGGCACTATGTCCCTAATGGACAAGGGCAGCCCATGGACCCTTGATGTATACAAGCCTACATTTCAACAATATTTTGGTAAATTTGGGGTAAGCCTGGCAAGGCTTAAACTGGCCCTTGGACTGATAGCCTAGTAACCACATATGAACCTATGATGTTATAAGGAGTAAAGGCCTAAGGAATCACTAGATACGGAGACAGAGTTACTTTTTTATTGAATCTCAGCTTAGAAGAGCTGAACACTACCTTGTCATATGACTCACAATCCATATGACTTCTAAATCTTAATCACATGGAATTTCACAGATCAAGTACATGACAATGCTGAGTCAGACTAAGGCTGAAACATGAAGGTGTGCTTACTGTTCTGGTTTTTGTTGGTTGCACTGCGATTCTTCTTGATATCATGTTGTCATTTTAAATGTTAAACTAGTTAGAATTTTCTGGCAAGAATTATTACAAATTTCCTATGATGGTTTACATAATGATTTAGGCTATTTATTATCAAAATGATGAATGAAGGTTCAGTGAACAAGGAAAAGTCAAATGGCAGTTGGCTGTTTCCCCTATTTTACACCTCCAACTGAACAATTGTCCTTTGCAGTGAATGTCACTGTACATTCGCTTATATGTGGTCGATGTTATGAATCGAGATTGCGGTACAGAGCAGATTGGGAAATTTATCCTTTTCCTTACTGTAGTGTGATCTCGGAGTTGGAATTTATAGTTCTCAGGGAGTGTGGGGGTGCAGGGGGGCTTGTCCTCCTGCAAAACATGAATTCCATCTTATCAGTATTTAGCATGTATAAGTATATAACATTTGATACTCAGTGAAAATGGTGAATCTGCTGAATTTGACATTTTCACCCACTTTGTATACATTATTTTGACGTTGTCTTTTGGTGTAAAAGCCATTTTTTTAATGTTGACATTTTGATAGTAAACAGATTAATGCATCCCTGTATTACTATTAAGAATAAGCATGTGTAGTTTTGTTTATTACAGCAAATCTTTCAAGTAATGATTTTTATGAAGTCCCTGCTTTCTTGCTTATAAATTTTCTGATTTTTTACTGTTTCTGTGAGTTCTTGGCATAATCATCTCCATATGATATTGCCTCTAACTTGGGATGTAAATACAGAATAGCAATATCTTGGTACTTTACAAGAAAATTTATATTTATATTAAGACTTCAGGATATTAGCATTGAATGTAAACTCTTGTGTACATAAAGGCCTTTTGTATACGATTTTGATCTAAAAATGTGATACTTATGCCAGATGTGTTTGCTGTATGTAGGTTTTGGCTTCACTGGCTTATATTATATGACTGAATATGCCTTTATTTAAGTTTATATTGTTGAGTATGCATAAGGTGGTATAATGGAGAACTAGACCAAGCTGCTGTCTCACAGTACTTGATTGCCTTCTTCAGCTCCTCGCTAGGGTACTTTCTGTGAAAAGTTTGCATGTCCTGCCATGTCCAGATGGGTTATCACTCAGGTCTCAAGTTTCATCCTGATTCCTAAATACATGTTCATAGGTGAAATGGTAGGCTTCTAAACTTTCTGTAAGAGTGCATGTAGTGTGAGTATGTGCATGTGTGTATGTACATGTTTGTGTTTGTGTGAGTGAATGTGAGTGCATCTTGTCACAGACTGGTTTCACATCAGGGACTGTTTCTCTGCCATGTACATGTTCAGTGCTGGGATTAGACTTTTACTCTCCCATGACCTGGCTAGGGTAAAGCAGGATCTGTAGATGTATAAATGAATGAATGAATGTTTAGTATATAAATTTTGCTGGGTTACTATTTTAATCATGCCAATATGATCTATGAATACTGTATCAGGGTCTATATTATTTCTTCAACAGCTTAGGTTGTTGAATGCTGAATGATCGACACCTAAGCGTCGAAGTTTCAAAATCGCGAACGTCCATAAAAGCAAATTATTTCCTCTGGAAAGAATTCACTTGGCCGTTATTGGGGATTTGTCCTTTCCCCAATGTAGAGCAATCTTGGAGTTGGTATATTTAGTTAGAGGGGATGTGGGGGGCATAGCAACCCACTTCGGGGGGGTGTGGGAGGCAAAGCCCTCGACTATATTTAGGTTGAGAAGTTAATTTTATTTCTGGACAGCCTAGCAAGTTCTTTCCCGAGGAAAGGAAAGAACTTGTGTATATGGCTGTTCGCGATTTTGAACCGTCGACGCTTAGGTGTCGATCATTAAGCATTCGACAACTTAAGCTGTCGAAGAAATAATATAGACCCCTGTATCAGATATATATATATATATATATATATATATATATATATATATATATATATATATATAAAAGAAAAATAATCAAGGCAAGTGATTTTTGGCAGAGGCAGGGAATATAAGCAAAACATACATAAATAGGATGACAAAAGCAATCAAAAATAGTAGAACATATTAAAACAGGAACAAGTTTTACTTTGTTAATTCTGGCTTTGGAACCAATGACATTAGTCAATTGTACTTAATTGTCTATCAAAGGCACAATGTCCAAATGTAATATTCATTTATTTGTAAACATTTGATTATCAGGAAAATCCGACTGGGTAGAAGTCCATTTTCAGTGGGGGCCTGGGGAGAAAAGCTCCAAAATACTACAAAACAGTTTAAGAACAATAATTTTACAATTTTCAAAAATAAATCAAACAATTATAAATTAGACATAATATAAAAACATTGGTTAAGAATCAATACAAGTTATATGACAATCATTTAATATTTAGAGAAATTTTAGACAGTTTGTAGAGAAATTAAAGGTAAGGTTAGTCTAATACAAATAGGAATTGTAATATGAAGTGAGGGGAGAAACAGGCTTATGGTATATTTAGAGAAAAAGCCAGAGAAGAGAATTTGATGGAAGCAAGGAAATAAGTGAAGATGGGAGAATAAGGTGGTATAAAGAATGAAAATGTACTTATTCATATTTAAGGACATAGTTTATCCTGGTTTTAAGCCAGAACACAGCCAGATTTTAGCCAGATCTTCAGAGTGGTTTTGAAATATGGGAGGAAGGATATTGATCTGATTGGTACAGGTAAGGAGTTCCAGGCCCAGTAACCTTGTACAAGTACAGACAATGACAATTAGATTTGACAGGTTTGTGGACAGGCAGGAGTTTTTGGTCACTGGCTTGCAAAGACTGACTGGGAACATAGTTGTGTAGAATGGTTTTCAGTGATTGACAGGCAGACAGATGCTGGATAATTTTATTAGTCATAAGAAGATGTGTATATGTTAGTTGATGAGGCAGTTCTAACTAATTTAGGCTTTTTAGTACTATACAGTGGTGGGTTCTGAAAGGAGTATTTGCTGCAAATTTAATAACTTTGTTATAGCATTGTTCAAGTTTTAATGTTTGAGAAGCCTGGAGGCTAGTAAGGATGGGAGTGTCATAAAGAAGAGGGGTCTATCTTCAGCTGCAGAAAAGAATAAAACATGAACGGCTAAATCTCAAATGGAAAAGAGCAAAACAAAAAAGCAGTGAACAAGGATATCAATGAAAATAAATTCATCGAATGGCCATAGTTGGCCAACAACCAGGAAGTAACACGATGCATATGATAAGTGAAGGGAAACCTTTTAAATTTGCTCTATTCCCCACTGCACTGCAATGTCAGAGTTGGTATATATATATATATATATATATATATATATATATATATATATATATATATATATATATATATATATATATCTATATATAGTTGTGGGGGGGGTGTAGGGGGCACAGACCCACACCTTGGTTGGTTTTGTTTGCGATGTTTGCTAACTATGGTCTTTTAATGCATTTCTTTTTGATGATGTCCTTGTTTGTTGCTTTTTTGTTTCACACTTTTTTGTTCAGAATTTAACTGTTCACATTTTATTGTTTTTGGTAGCTCAACAGAGATTCAAAGAAGAGAGGTGAAGAGATAAGTAGTGGGAAGTGTAGTTTGATTTGCATCAGTGAGAAAGTTTTTGGCTCTGTAAAGCATTCCAAGTTTTTGACAAGTTTTTCTTATACGATTTTGTATATGCAGGTCAAATGTAAGATTGACTTCAATGGCTGCATTATCAAGCGAGAGGACTTTAAATTTTGTATTTTCTTGAGAGTGGGATATGGGGAAAAAAGTAGTAGCTTGGTCTTTTTGGGATGAGCATGAGTTGTGAGTTACTAAGCCACATTTTAGTGACTGTTAAAGCTTCCTGAGTAATTTTTTGAGGTGTACCATGTTGTCATCTATGCAAGTAAGAGTGGAATCATCTGCATATTGTATTAGGGTGGCCTGTTGTGTGGATGTATAGAGGATGTTGGTGAAAATGTTAAAGAGGAGTGGACCAAAGATAGAGCATTGTGGTTCACCAGTGGTAGCTGGGAGGTATGGCGAGAGGGTGACGTGCCATTTTACTGACTGATACCTTTTGGACAGTAGCTTTTGAACTGCAGAAGGGTGGGCTGAGAGAGACCTAGTGAGAACATTTGAAGAAGTTTGCTGTGACAAACTGTGCTGAAGGCTTTAGACAAGTCTAGAAATAAGTAAAAGACTAGTTTGTTTTATCTCTAGCTTTATTGACAGTGTCTATATAGATTATAAGGGCAGTGCTAGTACTATTGGAAGGACAGAATCCATGCTGTGAAGGGAATAGGAGTTCTTCCTGTAGGAGATAGCCTAGCGATTGTTTCTGAGTACATTTTTCAAGTATTTTGGAGAGGGGAGATAAGATTGCTATAGGTCTAAAGTTATTAATGTCTGTTGAATTTCTTCCTTTGTGCAGAGGGATAATGTGTGACTTTTTCCAGAGTGAGGGAATGTAGTATTCCTGAACTGACTTATTTATAAGGATTGAGACAGGATAAGCAATGCTATTTACTGCTAATTTTAGGTACTCACTTGGAAAGTCATCAGCTTAAGAAGAGCAGATTTTAAGTTTAAGAGTAGCTTTATATAGAATGTGGGCACAGGTTTGAAAGTGAAAGTGGGTGTGGTGATATGTGGCTGTTGGGCAGGGTTGGGTTCAGATGTTGAGGGATCATTGATTAGAGATACTATACTATCTATTAAGTAAGAGTTAAACTGTATTGCATTTTTGAGTGGCGATTTATTGGGAGAGGGGTTTGGGTTGAATTTTTGCCGGTATGTAAGATTTTTTTTTAATGGATGTCCAAAATGTTTTAGAGTTATGTTTAGTATTATTCTAAAAGTTATTACAGTATAGCTTTTTGTCTTCATTTATTTGTTTTTCAGTACGATTGCAAAGCATTCTGGAGTTTTCAAGATACTGAGGTGTTTTATATTTTTGACATTCCCCCCATGCTTTTTCTCTATCCTGTATTAGCATTCTTCTCTTTTTGGAAAGCCAAATTGTATTATTCATGTTCAAGTCTTCCTTATAGGAGGTGCAAGGCTGTTTAGGATATTTAGAAAAGTTGTATTGAATTAATTTACAGCATCATCTAAGGGGAGGATTTTTAGGAAGTTCCAGCTAATAGATGATACTGTAGTAAAGAACATTTCTATGCTAAATTTGGAAAGGTTGTGTATTGTTTTATAAATATACTGTTAAACTGGATGTGTGAGATGTCTGGTCATGCAGACTGGGAGATGATCACTGAGAGAGTCTGACATTCTACCTGTGGTGTAGTATTTGCTAGGGTCTGATAGTAGGATCGAGTCTAATAGAGAATTTGATATCTTGCTACAATGTGTGGGGCTATTAGTTGTGTGAAACCATAAACGTTCATGCTAGATGTAGGTGAGTTAGAGTTTAAGTCCAACCAACTGACCTTCACATCACCTTGTAGTATTTTTTCTTATGGAAATGTTATGAATATCCAATGTAGGATATCTTCTAGTATAGCTGTATTGTCACCATGAGGGATGTAAAAGGACAGTAATGCATATTTGTTTATAATTGTTTCTTTTAAGGAAATCAGTAATAATCTCTGCTGACTTTTTAACCAGATTGTTTAATGAAATTTTGGAAAGTCAGAGGATGCATGAGGAGTGGAGAAAAAGTGTTTCGGTACCTATCTTTAAGAATAAGGGTGATGTGCAGAGCTGCAGTAACTACAGAGGAATAAAATTGATCAGTCACACCTTGAAGTTATGGGAAAGAGTAGTGGAAGCTAGGTTAAGAAGGGAGGTGATGATTAGTGATCAGCAGTATGGTTTCATGCCAGGAAAGAGCACTACAGATGCAATGTTTGCTCTGAGAGTGTTGTTGGAGAAATACAGAGAAGGTAATAAGGAGTTGCATTGTGTCTTTGTGGACTTAGAGAAAACATATGACAGGGTGCCTAGAGAGGAGTTGTGGTATTGTATGAGGAAGTCGGGAGTGGCAGAGAAGTACGTAAGAGTGGTACAGGATATGTACGAGGGTAGTGTGACATTGGTGAGGGCTGCAGTGGGAGTGACAGATACGTTTAAGGTGGAGGTGGGATTACATCAAGGATCAGCTCTGAGCCCTTTCTTATTTGCAGTGGTGATGGACAGGTTGACAGATGAGATCAGACAGGAGGCCCAGTGGACTCTGATGTTTGCAGATGACATTGTGATATGTAGTGAGTGTAGGGACCAGGTTGAGGAGACCCCGGAGAGGTAGAGATATGCTTTAGAGAGGAGAGGAATGAAGGTCAGGAGGGCTAAAACAGAATATATGTGTGTAAATGAGTGGGAGGGTAGAGGAATGGTGAGGATGCAGGGAATAGAGTTGGTAAAGGTAGATGTGTTTAAGTACTTGGGATCTACAATTCAGAGTAATGGTGAGTGTGGAAGAGAGGTGAAGAAGAGAGTATAGGCAGGGTGGAATGGATGGAGAAGAGTGTCAGGAGTGATTTGTGATAGACTGGTACCAGTAAGAGTGAAAGGGAATGTCTACAAGAGGGTAGTGAGACTAGCTATGTTATATGGGTTGGAGACGGTGGCATTGACAAAAAGGCAGGAGTCAGAACTGGATGTGGCAGAGTTAAAGATGTTAAGATTTGCACTAGGTGTGACTAGGATGGACAGGATTTGGAATCAGTATATTAGAGGGTCAGCTCAGGTTGTACAGTTTGCAGACAAAACAAGAGAGGCAAGATTGCGTTGGTTTGGACATGTGCTGTGGAGGGATGCTGGGTATATTGGGAAAAGGATGTTAAGGATGGAGCTGCCAGGTAAGAGGAAAAGAGGAAGGCCTAAGATAAGGTTTATGGATGTGGCTAGAGAGGACATGCAGGTGGTTGGTGTGAAAGAGCATGATGCAGAGGACAGGAAGAAATGGAAACAGATGATCCACTGTGGCGACTCTTAATGGGAACAGCCGAAAGAAGAAGAAGAATAATCTCTGCTGACCAGAATTTTGGTATTAGTTTGCTTTAAGTGTAAATGAGGTAGGTGTTGGGAAATATTAAAGCAATATTAACAACGATGCTCTTTCTACAGTCATTACGAATGATATTATAACCAGGAGGTATAACTTTGGAGTCATTTATGTTGAGTTTAACCAAGTTTCAGTTACATCAAGAATGTTAGGCTTATGCTGGGTAATCCAGGCATGTAGTTCAGCAAATTTATTTCTTGTGCTTCTAACATTTATTGCAGCAAAATTAGATCAGCAGAGTTGGGGACTGGCTGTTGTTGGGTTACAGAAGTGTGTGGGAGCGAATCATCTTTGTGTTCATTGAGATAGGTGGGGCAGGATTAGAGTGTTATATCTCCTCCTAGAAAGATTTCAGTATACTGAGGAATTATACAAACACGTTTTTTAGAGAGGATTCTTTCACTTAATTTTATTTTAGTTTGAGTTAAAGTGCAGTTAATCAGTTTATATTTTGAATAAATATGAGGAGCAATAGTAAATACATTTGGTGCAATGTGTGGAGAGTGTAAGGGGAAGTATGGATAGATGGTTGGGAAAAATTTGGAGAGATGTTGAGAGATATTATTGAGACATGGTAGGATAAAAGATGGGTTTTTCTCAATGGTTCAAGTAACCATAACATTGAATCAAGAGAACTCCAAGCTGTGTACTATACATAGGAAAATAGTGTGTTTATGGTTATGTTATTCGAGCTTTTATAACCTACAGGTGACAGATGATTTATAGTATTGGGCATAAAGCTTCAAATCATCAACTCCTTTTTTTCCCATTTTCAACATGTGGTTGGAGTGTCACATCAACTGTTGTCACTTCATTCATTCATTCATTCCTTCATTCATTCATTCATTCAGTGTCACACTCCTGTCTTCTACAGCCATGCCTGACTGCCACAGTCTCCTCTCATACAATCCAGCCATTTCTTGGCTGTTTGTCTTTATTTTCTATTATTTTCTTCCTGTCTCTCACACATTTTCTTTCACCAGTTGTCTTCTGATTTTCTGCACATATGACCAAGCTACTGTAATTTATTCTTGTTGAACTTCTCTGCAACTGGAGCTACTTTGGCTTCTGCTCTGATGTCCTCATTTCTTCATTTGTTCCACAGTGTGTATCCTATCACCCATCTCAGACACTTCATATCTATCACCTCAGGCTTTCTCAACTGCTCTGCCTTCACTGCCCAGGTTTCTGTGACATACAGAATCTCTGATTGCATCACTGTTTTGTACACTTTGACCTCCTCATTCATTCTTCCCTTTTCATCAATCACCCCTCTCAAATATTTGAAGCTTTTAATCAGTTTCACTATTTTCCCCTCTGTCTCAGTTTTCATCTTCTCCTGACTCTCCTATTTGTGGCTGTGACAGTTGTCTTCCCTGTTTCAGTTTCATCCCACATGCCTTCAGTTCTGCATTCTAATTCCTTATCGCTTGCTGACATTCCTGTTCAGAGTGTGAGTGCATTGTTGCATAATCTACATAAAAGAGCTTTATTTATCTGTTTCCTAAGACCTGTTTGCTAATGTATTCTATCCTAGGGTTCTAGGGCCCTTGTACATAATCTGCAGTAATTCTGCCTATGTTCCTGGGATGTGTTTAAATGTAAGTGGATATTCTGTATTCTATATTCTTGGGCTGTATGTCCTTCTTTCTGCCTGGAGGATCAAATGTAATATGCTATGCTTCTAGCAGATAGCTGAATGCATGGATTAAACCTATGGAAATATTCCAACAAGCGCATAGTGCTAACCAAAATATTAAGTGCTTCATTAGTTTAAAAACATACTTTCTTGGAAATCACAAAAGATGTATATCCACAAGTCTGGGAATTTCTTCCTTATACCACACTTGTTTAGGAATGGGAATGACTGTGGGAATTTAAGAATTCCTTGTTAAAATATTTTCAACCAAGTTATACTTGATGAGGCAGGCAGTAGTGCCATGAGTGAAGGATTGCTGTGCTGGTTCATGGTGCATTGGCACTGTCTGATTCTATATTACGTTTTTAATGAGATGTTTTGTATCTATTTAGTTTTATTTTAAAACATGATGCATTTATTTAAAAAGAAAAGTAAGAATAACAAGATATGACATGTATATGCTGCACTGCATTAGAAAAGTTTAAGTCTGGTGGAGAGGTAATGTTTCACTTGTTGTCAGGGAAAACACTGGGTTTCCTTGAAAAACTAACCCTAGGATTTAGAAATATTTCCACCACTCATGTAAAGTGCATACTGTAGGTAGGTCAACTTATGCGACCATGGGAAAATGCAATACAGAATCATGTATGGCTCCAATTAGAAAGATTTCATTACTGGCTCATTGGCATATCTCCGAGTCACCCTTGTTTAACAGTAGCACTGTCAGATCTGTGATGGCAGCAGTATTTACTCTGGTGGCTCATGTATCACATTGGCAAAGCCCCCCCCCCCACTCACACACTCAGATACCATACACTCAGATACCATACACACCCATATCCACCCAACATCAAATAAGCCATTAGTCAACATGACAGAATCACCTAGAGCCATATTTTACACCATCGAGTGGCTAGCCCTGTCATGGCGCACAGTCTGTGTCCATGTTCTCCTATCTTAAGGATAATGCGCACCATAGTAGATACCCAAAGTGATTGGTCTGTACAACTCTTTCCCCTATAGGGCATCAAGTAGAGTCTGTGCTGCTACCCACAGCTCCATTCATTGATGAGTTTCAGATGGAAACATTCAGCAAGGGGGCACAGGGTGAATATGTAAACTCCAAACAGGCATTGGTCAGAGGTTAGGTTCGAACCTTGTACCTTGTGCATGGGAGGCAAAGACCTTAACCATTAAGCCATCTCATTTACTGGTTGGCTAACAAAGAAGCTAAGAAAGAAGTTGCAATAGCAACGAATAGGGCATCTGATGCACTCTACCAGTGTCTGGAAAATGACTCAGTAAGGGGTACAAAGAAACTATATCAGGTTGCAAGGCAAAGACAGAAAGATAAAGAAGATAGTCAGACCAAATACCTGCTCACCAGTCCACAGGACATCAAAGGCAGATGGAAGGAGTATTTTCAGCAGCTGTTGAATGAAGAAACCCCCACAGAAGCTATACTGCCCCAGAAACAGCCTACGATGAGAGGAGAAGAAGAGGAACTTACCTTAGAAGAAGTAATACCAGCACTAAGAAAGATGAAGTCAGGGAAAGCAGCAGGCTCAGATGAGGTCACAACAGATATAATAAAAATGCTGGGTGAGATAGGGAAGAAATGGCTCATGAGGGGACTAATAACAGTGTGGAGATAAAGGCGTATCCCAGATTACTGGAGAATAAGTATACTTGTGCCAGTGTACAAAAACAAAGGGGACATTCACAACTGTGGGCAGGAGGCATCAAACTCCTACCACATTGCATGAAAGTTCTGGAGAGGGTGATTGATAAATGGATACACAGAGTAGTAGAATGTAAGATGGGAGATGAGCACACACACACACACACACACACACACACACACACACACACACACACACACACACACGCACACACATGCACACACATGCACACACACACACACACACACACACACACACACACACACACACACACACACACACACACACACACACACACATTCATCTGACTTCATTCACATACCTACAGACACACACATACTTTTCTACACACCAACACATCCTTTACCTCAAATCTGCTAAACTTGCCTGTACTCCAATTAACTTCCATTGGAGTGAATTGTTGACTGCCCTGCTTTGATTGTGTTAACTTTTTCCTTCACCTATGAAAATGTATGAAACTAAGTAAATCATTTGTCAGCATAAATCAGAGGTCACTAATATTTTCAAAGGGAGAGCACAAGGTGTGACATTCCTCCCTCCTTTTTTACTGATTTTCCTGTTTACTCAGCCTGACCTTGCCTACCCTCCTTCCTTCTTTCTGAAGTGTATTTACAAATACTTGTTTCCCTTTTTGAGCTTTTCCACCAAATCCCTTTCAGCTTGAGTCTTTGGCTAGTGTGGAATGAAGGAATGAAGTCAGAATCAGAAAATACTCTACCTAGATAAGATTTCAACTTTTTAAGGGCAAACATTCATTGAAACTATTTTTTTTCCCACCTATTGCAACACATTTCTCAGGACATTAACAGGTCATTGTCACTTATGCTGAGAAACAAAACCTACCATGTAAGTAAACATTTCTGCCTTTTTTTACATCCCGTGATAGTGACCGTCATTGTTTTGCCTCTTATGTTATGAATTTAGAGAAAACATTATAGTCTGTATGATAAGAGATGCCACTTGTCACTGGTTTACTAAGAGATTAATACAAAACAATAAAATAAAAAAAAACAAGTTCCATGACTTTTGTTTTCCTGACATTGTTTAACTTCAGATAATTATTTATTTCCTTGTCTCACATGAAGAAAGAGCTATACCAAACCTATTTAGCCTTTCACACCAGACAGTTATTTATCTTGCGCTTACACAAACAAAGATCTATAAAATAACCAGTGCCTACCCAACTCCACACACTTATTTATCTTCTTGGGTCACACTAAGATGAGGTATTTCCTTGACACTGGAAATATTCTTATAATGTACAACTTGCCTGATGATTCTGTCTAGTTTTATGCTAGACAGAAACGTTATCTTTTCATCGGTTCAGAGGAAGGTTTGATACCCTTTCACTTGTATAAGCTCCATCTAACACTTTTCATACTTCTGGAATTGCAATACTCTCTTTACCCTTGTAGCATTTGTTCTCCTGCCCCACTTACTCTAAAAATAACATAATGACACTTGTAGGTATTCTGACCAATTTATTTATCAAGCGTCACACTTTGGCACAACCGTATATCAGCATTTCATTTTTGACATGTGCAAATAACTATAAGCAGTATAATGAACCTCAAATAGAACAGCCTTCTCAAACTGGTCAGCATGATGGGGCCCGTAAGGGTATGGGCTCTTCTATATCAAAAACAGAGGAGTACTCCCACTGACCTCTGGGCCAAACGGAAAACTGACTATATGTAATATTAAAAGACTAATTGTTACACATCTTCAGAGCTTGAACAGGTTCAGAAAAGGAAGGGAGAATGAAAAGGGGAGGGGCTGCACAATCTCCAACCAGATAGGATGAAAACAGAAGGGGGGAGCAGTTATCTGCTTCACTGAAAAATGCAGTGAATAGGTCGTTGACCTGAAATAAATACTGTTGAGGCTTGAGAAACATATACTGAGATAAAATCACCCCTTGGACAATTAAGTTTGTGCTATAAACTCCATTAATAACTACTTGCTCTAAAGACTTGAAACTGATTTTCAGTCTCATAACAGCTGTGCTGATAGACTGTAACACTTTACAAAAACAATACATTTTTCTTATAAAATGAACATACTATAATTTTTAAAATAATTTAATTGATTACTCAAAATTTGTGTAACATTGCAATACATTTCTCATTTACTCAAATACTTGAAACTGTTCATAACACCTAAGAATAAATGCTTAATCTTGAAGTATAATTAATTAATTACTATTCCCATAAACATGCACTCAGGAAGTCTTGCCTAGTACCCCAGCTCATCTGAGTTAAAGAATACCCTCAGGCATGCTTTCAAATCCCTACCATCATTTAGCATTCATTAGAATTTTTCATAACATAATTAGACAGGTTAAAGCCTTAAGGAGCACTTCATCAGGAAGCATTCTGCAGGAATAACACTGAAATATAGAAAATGTATTTTGTTTCTGTTTTCCCATATTCATTTCTACTACATGTAGGCAATTATTCTTTTATTCATTTCTTTATAATTTGTGTTGAATGAAAGTTAACAGGTTGTTGTTGATGCTAAAAGTCCAGCTGTTGATAAATAGTCTGATTATGTCCTTTTCTTCTTTTGGATCTGCCTAACATAACGCTTTCTAATATCTTGGATGACTTGCCTCTAAACCACAACTTTTATATCCATGACTGATAACTTGTCCCAGGATAACACGTGATTTAAGTGAGTCCTGATTCATTTATGTCACACTAAAGCACATTTCCCTTTTCCCCAAGCTGATACTAGCTTGGCAATGGTTATATTTAATACTGGGATGTGGAAGGTGCCAACTACTTTAGCCGGGCAGCATTTTAATGATTTTCTGTTCCACAGTTTCAGGGATATGTCATGAAATATAACTCACTTAAATCATCTTTATTCATGCCCTAGAATGACTATCTGTTAAAAAAATCAGAACAATTGGTTCTCGGAGGAAATGTTTACTTTTCTTGATATTCTGTCCCCAGATTTTTATGTCATGCAAGATCTGTACCAGATCTTTGGTATGACAGCTAGAAGAGACAAGACTATTATGTTTTCTCAGATACCCTTGCAGATGACAATGCAGTGGTAACTTTTTGGTTGTTTGGTGGCACAGTGGCACAGCAGATAGCATTGTTACCTCATAGTAAGAGGTTCTCCTGTTTGATTCCTGGATGGGGTACCTTTTATGCAGGGTTTGCATGTCCTCCTTGTGTTCATGTAGGTTTCCTCCTGGTGCTCCGGTTTTCTTCCCACATTCCAAAGACATGCAGTAAGTGGATTGGATACTCTAAATTGGCTGTATGTGTGAGTGTGAGTGTGTAGTGTGGAAGAACAGCCATAGCAAGGCTAGACACCCAGCGTTGTCAACTTTCGCTCTAGGTGATTTCCACTGTTGAAGTGACACCTTCACTCCATGTGTAAGAATGGGAAAGGGGGTTAAGCATGGATGGATGGATGGATGGATGGATGGATGGATGGATGGATGGATGGATGGATGGATGGATGGATCATTCTGTCTGCTGACCTGAAAAATGATCCTCCCTCTCATACTAGTTATGCTGACAGACTTAGTCAGTCTAGACTTAATTGTGCAAAATGCCTGCAGTGATCACTTCAGCATGAAATTCTTTGCTTGCCATTATTGATCACTCAAATGTGCCAATTCTTTCTTAACAAGAAGAGTTTTTTCCTTTAAACATCCCAGGCAGATTATAAGATACAAGAATTAATTCCAGTTTAAATACAATTAACTAATATTGCTTTGAAGCATATTGTGATGCACCAACCTCACGTTGACAGTATGTCCACAGCATAGATAGACTCAGTTCGGTGATCCTAAACCCATAATTATACAAAATTCACTGGAACTTTCCCTGACACTACCACCCTTAGTAAATTTGGGTATAACAATGGCATTGGAAGCACTCTACTTGTGTAAGCTTGACAGTCATAGTTTCAAAATCTTTTACATTCAAAAACACCAAAAAGTTTTGATTTTTCCCGATTTGTCAGCATGATAAATCTATTTTGTCACTCTGTGGACATCCCCTGGAAAAATTATATATATGATTATATCATGATTGGTTGACAAATGACTGACAAACAAAATGAGAGAACCACAAAACATTGACTTCTCTCCAATTATCAGTAAACACCAGGTGAAAAATCCAGATCAAGCATTGTTTGAATACTCCCCCTGCTTACCTTACTCATGTGTGCTAACCCTAACCTTAGCTCTATCCCTACCCCCTAACCTTGTCCCTAACCCTGACACTACATATTGCATTACTAAAAACCTTTACTCTAAAAATACCACTAATTAAGACAAAAGGAAGCAGAACACGCACAACACCAAACAAGTACATGACTAAATCTATTGCCTTGCCTAAACCTAACTCAAGCACTAACTCATGAATGCTCACACATTTACGCTAATTGTTATAATAAAGTCTTGCACATTCTCAAAGACACCATGTTTTCATTCATTCATATTCCTAAATAATCCTTCATACCTATAGTATATCAAGCTTGAAGTCAACCAAATGTGATTCACTCAAAAGTATAGTCAGCCACTTGTGCTGTTGCTCAAGTTTTATTAATCATCAGTGTATCTATCATTTGTGGGCGACCATGGTGGTGCAGTGGTTAGCGTTGTCACCTCACAGCAAGAGGTACTCCGGTTTGATTCTCGGCTGTGGTGCCTTCTGTGCGGAGTCTGCATGTTCTGCCTGTGGTCGTGTGGGTTTCCTCCGGGTGCTCCGGTTTCCTCCCAAAGACATGCAGTAGGTGGATTGGACACTTTAAATTGGCCCTAGGTGTGAGCGTGTGTGTGTGTGCCTTCTGTGGAAGGATGGGCGCCGGGCTGGCAACTCGACACTGTAAAACTCCACTGCCAATCATGAGCGGACAGTTGATCTGTTGTGGTGACCCCTAACTGGGAAAAGCCGAAAGAAGAAGTGTATCTATCATTTGTAATTTTAAACAAATGAATGGTGACTATATATATATATATATATATATATATATATATATATATATATATGTAGGATCCCTGTTACGAGATCGCAGATGCAGTTTGTCAAATGCGTCCTGATCAAACTGAAAAGAGTGAAAAGGCAAAATAGCAAAGTGGCTTTTCAGAGAATTCTTTCTCTGGGAAAGAATTTGCTTGACCGCTTTCTTTACTTTGCCATTTTTGGCACTGTAGTGCAATCTCAGAATTGGTATATTTAAGTAAGGGGGGTGTGGGGGGGGAACAACCCCCCATGTCGAGAGGGGGTGGGGGCAAAGCCACCCACATTATGTAATGTTTTAAAGTTTTTTTTTTTATTATTTTTTTTTTTTATTTTGGGACAGTGATTTTTTTCCCGTTGGAAAAAAAAAAATCTCTGTTCTGAGGTTTCGACATTGTAAGCTTTTGCTTACATGAGGTCGATTAATTATTGTTCGCTTTTGTAAGCACGCAAAAATATAATATAGACCCTATATATATATATATATATATATATATATATATATATATATATATATATATATATATATAGAGAGAGAGAGAGATAGGTATAGATATATGGATGTACCACATATAGTCTAAAACACCCAATGTTGATTGCAATAATATTGACTACAAAAGGTCAAGCACAACATAACTGACATGATTCTACACATGTACCAAGAAACAGCCTTGGAACTTCCAAAAAACAAAAAACTGGGAAGCCCCCCACGAGCTAATTATATATTCTAACTCCAAAACTGCACAAGCGTGGGGTAAGGGCAAATTTCCCAACCTCTAAATTTTTGCAGTCTCTCACACCTGTCCATCAGCTACTTAGAAAAACCATATGTAGCTGACTACACAGCTGTCAACCTTACACACACTCAATATATTCACTAGCACCTAATATATATATATATATATATATATATATATATATATATATATATATATATATATAATTATATACAAATATCTATATGTGTGTGTGTGTGTGTGTGTGTATCTATACATCTATTTCTATACATCTATATCTGTATCTATATGCAGCAATCTACATATGTGGGTGTATATCCATGCATCTGTACATATATCTACATATATTTTCATACGGTTTCATGTGATGTAATCGACGTACACTCTTGTCAAGTGAATGTTATTTGAATCCATATGATTAAATAACATGCAAATCGAATGGGAATGGACTGTAGAATACCAGGTGAGGTATGTTTTACCTTTCCCTTACATTTTATGAGTTAATATATTTTAATTAGTGGGGACAAAGGAGACACAAGGAGGCTTAACCCCTCCCAAAATAAAAAATTAATATGGATTTTGTATGTCTTTTGAGGACTCCATCTTTCAGCCTCTTTACTTTGAAAAATGGAGATCAAGTAAAGTGTTTTTCAGTGGTTTGCCTATAACCCATACAAATATTTATATAACTATAGATATGTGGTTTTGTGTGTTTGTGTGTGTGTGTGTGTGTGTGTGTGTGTGTGTGTGTGTGTGTGTGTGTGTGTGTGTGTGTGTGTGTACGTGTATTTCTGTGGGTGATTATGCATGTGTGTGTATTTACATATGCATGCACCCCCCACCACCCTTTGCTAATTATATATACCACCACCGAGATCGCACTACATTGAAGAAAATGGTAAATTTTCCGATCCTCACTGTACCGCGATCTCCATTCAAAAGCTTCAGATTTTCAGAAACCCGATCATATCATCTCACCAATATTAATTTCGAATTTCTGAAAACGCGATTAAATATATATATATATATATATATATATATATATATATATATATATTTATAGTTCTACTTATAATGATCTTAACAGCATAATATAATAGCAAACTAATTAATAATATCAACTCATAAATATCTAAACACAAAATATAGACAAAATCAGACTTCTAGCAGGGAAGGGATTATGCCCTTTCCCCAGTGTTGTGTGACCTCAGAGTTGGTATATGGAATTAGAAGGGTATATGGTGAATGCAGGGGTGCTTGCTCCCTGTAAAAGCATTGGCTCGGGACATGCTTAGATTTTGTTGGCATTTTGATTTTAGATATTTTTTAGTTTAGATATTTTAATGTTGATATTCTGGCTATTCATGTTATGCTGTTTAGATTATTATAAGTACACACAAATATATATAGATAGATAGATACATTATATTACCTGCATGATAATATGTGCAAACATTTCGATTACAGATTCTGTACATATGTAAAGTGTATCAAGTCACCTTTAAGTCAGTCCTTTTGTTAACATTACTTGTCAAGTAATTGTCAGACAATTGATGGAATGAACTTAGATTGATGTTAAAAAATAACTCAGAAATATTATGGTCAGTTTAGAACACAATAGGCCAGTTTCTAAAAGAGTTGCTCTCAGTGTAAGTCTGCCCTGATTCTGAAAAACTTGTTCTCAGTATAAGTGACTTACTCTGGTGTAAGGCCTATCTACAAAGCAGGCTTACTACAGTAACCAAATTCAAAAACACCTTCTCCCAGTCTGCTCTAAGTCTAAGTAAACAGTTGTACTGGGAGTAAGTCTTTTGGAATCGGACCGAACACCTCATTGTTCCTGTGTGTGACTTGACACCAACCTCATTTACCTAGGGTATGCAACACATCTAAATTGTGTCAGCATTTGGCTACAATAACAAAAAAAAACTAGCCATATCCCATTTCATGTTTCTCAGTAGCACATGCCAATTGTCCAATCTAACCATTGTCAACTAACTCCATTTCTATTGAACTGGTAACTAAATTATCTACATCCAGATGGCTAAACAATGGTAGCTGCCAACAGAGATAAAGGTAGCATAACTGCAAGCAAAACGTGTAATTTAATACACTTCCTAATCTGATAATCCCATTTTCCTGTTATCACTTCTAATTTTTCTTTTTATTATCAGCTTTAGGCAATTGCAGTCCAGTTTATAGGCAGTCAGGATTGTGATACTTAAGTAATTGACTGGCAGAAGGCATCAGTGAGTTTATTTTTTTTTAATAAACCAACCAAAGATGATCCAAAACAAGCAACCATAAAACTAACATAAAGCAACAGACAATAAAAGCCATATAGGCATAATTTGTAAGCATTGTTGGATAGCTCAGGAAAGATTTTGAGAATCATCGTCCAACATCTTTATTCCTGCTGGTAAATGTGAATGTCAATAAAATGACCATGTAATGTATATGAGCAAGAGTATTGCTGTATTTTCTGACACTCTCAAAGCCTTTTTTGGGTAGTAGCACACTCTACTATAATTTAAACCCTTTGACATTATACTTAACAAAAAATATGTCCTTACTTTCATTCCCCATAATGCATTGCAAACTTCCCAATGATTGATTTATAAATAGTCTTGGGCACTGAACCAGTATCTAACTCATCTGTCTTCAGCTTACTAGGATGCAGAATATAGCAGTTTTCCTGTCATTTGAAATCATCCTATGTCAGGCTCACTTCTAGTAACTCAGAACCTCTAATTGTTCCTTGATAAATTTATTCACTCATCTCTCCATCTTCTATTCTGCTAATATTTGTGAGAGCTGTGATGGTAGCATCTTGAGCAGGCAGACTAGACTTCCCATATATCCGTGCACTGAAAATGTGTCCTAACCATAGCATTCTGACAGTATGCAGTGGCTATTTTTTTATGAATTTCTTCCTCTTTCATGTCATGCTACAATGCCACCCCAGAAATGTTTCACACATTAAAGACTACAGGACTAACCTTGCTGTCTTCTTTATCATACCTGTAGTGCTACTTTTGTGAGTTGCCTTTCATATTCAATCCAATCACACTTTAAAGGCAAACCACATGAAGCACTTTTGTTTGACTATAACTAAATCACTGTACTGAATGTGTGATATGCGGTGTCATGATTAAGCATATTAATAGTGAGAAAATTACTTTCACTGAACAAGAAATGCAAAAAGCTGCTTTTCCCATTAAGTTAAAATATTTTCTCAGTTTTAAGTTTTCTTTTTACTATCAGCTTTGGGAAGTTTTTGTCCAGCTCACTGCCAGTCAGGATTGAGATACCTAAGTAACTGACTTGCAAAAGGCTTTAATGAGTTAATTGTCATGTTGATCACAGCTGTGACCTTTTCAGTTTCTTCTTCTGCTGCCTTTTCATAGGATGCAATGCCCATCAAGCTCAGAAATTCCTCAAAGAATTCCTTGAATCTCCATACATTGATTCTGGATGAACTCAGCATTTTTCCATTCTTGCTGAGAACAGGCCAGTCAATGCCCACACCATAGGGTGGAAGGAGCCCCCAGCTGATTTGCAAAATCTCTTTGAGGCCATGTAAGAGTCATTCTCCCTGGCATACGCAGAACTTCCCTTTAATTACTGCTGCAGCTTAACCCTCTAGAGCTGCTCTTACCTATTTATACAACCCGGATATGCACATTCTAACTGATGACAGTGTACAGATAGCCACTTATTTTCTAGTTTCCTTCACTGTCAATGGCCAGTAGCATGTCCTAGAGTTACAAGCATAACAAGCACTGATCAGATTTCACCAGCAGTTACTTGTCTGAGCCTTAACTACTGAAGTGTTGAGAAATATCCATTCAGACTCAGCAACACCACCCTTCCTCAGTCTACAGGTGTAGCTGTTCTGTAGGTGGGAGCTGAACTCACTTCACATAACAGCATCTGGTAATACCCTTAATATACATTTGTGTTGCCCAGTTCTGTTCAGCCATTGCCCCAACCATTTGACTGAGAGCTCCATCAGTTGTGATAAGCTGATAGCTCAGCACAGCTTTTGACTGTAGCATATTGGGTCTAACCTAGTTATCACATTATATACAGATCACATTGTATTCCAAAGGGCACAGCAGTCTTCTACTAGCTTAATGGAACAGTACAAATAAATTTTGAGTTAAAACATAACTGGTGCACCATTAACCTTGTATGTATTAACTCTTAGAAATTATCCTTTATATTCTTCAGTACAAATAAATGGTTCGATAGGAAAAAACATTTTGAATCAAAAAATCCCATTGATAATTCATTACTCACCACTACAAGGCAAAAGTATTTAGGCTTATCATTTGACCACATTTCATATCCATACTAAAATTGTAACAACTAAGGTTTTAGACCATTTAAAAATTGCTTACAAATTTTCACCTCTAGTCACTTTAAAAGATAGAAAGGCAACTGATAGTAATGCTCTGATTCCATGGATAGAATATGCTTTACAATCTGTCGTTCCACAAAACACTGCTCTACTTCAGAATGCTGAATACAACAGGTTAAGGTTCATTCACTTGGCAGATAATAAAGGCCACCATTGTTACATGATGCAAAAAGCCAAATGGTTATACCACATTTGCATAAAATATTTTCACTCTCAAACTGCTAATTATACAATGACCCCCCATTAATATTCAAAAACGTGCACACTGATTGGTCAGCGTGCACGTTGTAATTCCGAGTTATAGTAATGAAAAAGGTCCGGACGCCCAGACTTTTTCCAATACTATAACTCTTACAGCAACGCTGTCTCGCTATGTTAAATGAGTTTAACATAGCGAGACAGCTTTAAAAAAAGCAACGGAGATTCTCCGTTGCTTTTTTTAAAGCTGTCTTGCTATGTTAAACCCATTTACCATAGCGAAACAGTTTGTAAAAGCAACGGAGATTTTGCTTTCTCCGTTATTTTTTTCAAAACTGTCTCGCTATGTTAAATGGGTTTAACATAGCGAGACAGCTTTAAAATAAGCAAAGGAGATTCTCCGTTGCTTTTTTTAAAGCTGTCTCGCTATGTTAAACCCATTTAACATAGAGAAACAGTTTGTAAAAAGCAACGGAGATCTTGCTTTCTCCATTGCTTTTGCCCACAGCTCTGATGTACTGCGTAGGCATATGCATGAGCAGTACATCAGAACTGCCGCAGAATACCAGACAGCTGCGGAAGGGCAGCAAGGAGGCATTATACAATGCCATTATTTAAGAAAAGTAATTATTTTTTTCTTAAATAATGTCATTGTATAATAGCAATAACCCACGCCTGGGTGTGGGTAATGCTGGATTTACCCACTGTTGGCTTTGTTTGGCCACTCGGGCTTCGCCCTCGTGACCAAACCACGCCAACCGTGGGTAAATCCAGCATTACCCACACCCAGGCGTGGGTTATTGCTATAGTAAACACTGTCTGCTGCTGACTACTAAACCTAGGTTGCAGGATGCCCCCTTTTCCTTGAGCTGTTCTGACGGTATCAAATTCCATATACCACAATTCCTCTCATACACACGTAAAAAAGCATTCATTGTACTCAGCCCAGCAGCAAGGAACAAACTTCCTATAAAAGTCACATCTATTAGCAACCTTAGCAACATTTAAGAGAAGATGGAAACTGAAAGAACAGCTAGTACAAGAACATAAATGTGAGTGATTCAGAGCACAAGCAGATGCAGTTGTATGTTTTCTGTTATTCATAAATCTACTATGTTATGCATATATATTTATATTTATTTATTTATATTATTATTATTATTATTATTATTATTATTATTATTATTATTATTATTATTATTATTATTATTATTATTAATTATTTATATTTATATATATTTATTTATATTTATGTTATACATAAATCCACTAGAAATTAGGGCCCTTACACACCCTAAACAATTTAAGACAGCCACCAAAGAGCACTTTAAAAGTCACTGGTCCTGCCACTGCACTCTCCCTCCTTAAACATCCCCTACTTCTCATACCTTAATCTACATTCTGCCCTTAACTCACTCTTCTTACTAGCCCTCTCAAATCTTCCTTTACTACTCTTTCTACTGTCTTCTAAAATCTATTAAGCAAATCACCTCAGAGAAACATTCTATTGTAATTGTCTTGCCTTCTTGAACTACATTATGATAAAACTGGGTTTTTGTAACCACTTACCCCAAACATTATATTCATCTTAATGACATATTTCTTTTTATACATCTTGAAATAGTTTTGCTATACTCCTAATTATTGACACTATATAACATTGTATTGCTACTTAATGGGCTGGATTTACGAAAGTTTGCATGAAGTGCAAGAAGAGTGTAGGTGCTCACGCCGGCAATATGTCTGCCGTGCAATCCAGGTACAGCCGGCAGGGGCGTGCACGAGAGCTGCTAAAGCTACTCTTGCACGGACAGCATCATGGTATGCAAATTACCTCATTTGCTGGTGAAAGCCATGCAAATCAGGTAAATTTGTGATCCAGAAAACATTAACCTGTCTGTGGAAGATAGTGTTAGCTGCAGAAATGTACTCCATTGGTAACGGAGTACAGTTCCGCAAATAGCTAAACGGAGCTATGACAGCTCCAAATAAAGGATGCATACACTTGACGAAGCATGCCAATGGCCAAATATAAGGCCATTGGCATTTTAAAATGTTTAAAAATATAAATAAAATAACTTTTTTCCCCCGATCTCCGATGTTAAAGCACAGCCCAGCACCGCGCAAACATGTGGCGCTTATGAAAACAAGAAAATAATTAAAAAAAAAGCCAAAAATAGGCATTTTCACTAAAAACTTTAATCTGCCATGCAGGTGAATGGCAGGCTGAAGACAACATGGCCACTGAGTAGTGATTCCTAAGGGGCGGCAGCTCAGTGTGAGAGATGTAACCATGCATTAGTAGGCAATCCTATGCAAATGAGGGTAAGGATAGTGAATCCCAATTTTCCCCAGCATGTGAGGCATGTCCCAAGAGTGTAAGAGTGGGAGTAGGTGAGTAGTAGAGTAGAATATGGGTGACATCATGAGGGGTGTGTCAGACAGGCAGTAAGCTAATTGGAGCACAGTGGCTTATGTTTGCTTTGAGATGCTCAGGATTGCAAGAGACATGCCTACAGATGTCCTATTTGAAAACCTCAAACCAAAGGTGCACACTGTTAAAAGATAGGAAACTCCTTGCAAACATGCACACAGTGTCGTGTGCATGCGTGTGCATGCATTTGCGCTTGTTTGCGCGGCACTTCCTCTGGGCAGAAACAGAAAGGTAAAAGGAAGGAAAAGAAGTAGTAGGAAGTTAACCAAGGAGAACTAGCAGAGCTGCCAGGTGAAATATATCAGAATCAGCCAATTACACAGGCAGCAGACTAGCCCAGCCCAGCCAAGCAATTTAAACTCTGCAAACACCATTCCCCCCTGTTTTTTTTCAAGAACTCTGCAACACTGCAGTATACAAAGAGGGAAAGCTTAAAAAGCTTAAGTCAGACAAAATGTTAGGGGCTGCTCTTGTTATCATAAACCAACATGCACAAGGTGCTGAGGGTGGTGATGTCATGAATGCTGCTGAGCAACCCACAGTGAGGAGACGGAGAAGAGTGTACAGACCCAGAGTAACCTACCAGGGGCTACATGAGCTGGAGATAGTGGAGCACTATAGGGTGGACAGAGACCTCCTACAGCAAATTGTTGAGCTTTGCTGGCCACGCCTCACACACAGAACCAACAGAGGGGAACCCATCCCAGTGGATACAAAGGTATGTGTAGGCCTAAGAATACTAGCTACAGGTACCTTCCAAAGACCAACTGGTGATATGATGGGGATTTCACAGTGAACCACTAAGCTATGACAGCATTTCACTAGCACTGGATGCCATGTCAGCACATGTCGGTGACCACATATATTTCCCCAATTCCCATGAGTCATTGGCCAGCAACATGCATCTTTTCCACCAAATAGCAGAATACCCTGAGGTAGTGGGTGCAATAGACTGCACGCACATACGCATCAAAGCAACAGCTGGTGAGCGGGGTAGGGTCTACATCAACCGCAAGGGCTTCCCCTCCATCAACTGCCAGTTCGTGTGCGATGCCCAGGGCATAATAATAAATGTGTGTACTGGATGCCCTGGAAGCTATCACAATTCCCACATTTGGCATCTGTCCCAGCTGTACCAGATATTTGCCAATGGGGACATCCCTTAGGGTCACCTAGTGGGGGATGCTGGATATGCACTGGAGCCGTGGCTGATGACACCCATCAGAAATGCACACACACCGGAACAAGAACTCCATAATGAGGCACACGCACAAACAAGAAACATAACTGAGCATGTGTTTGGGATGCTCAAGTCATGGTTCCAGTGCCTGGAAACATCTGGTGGAGCCTTGCAGTACTCACTAACTACATGTACCTAAATTGTTATGGTATGTGTCATGCTACACAATATGATCCTGTGGAAACAGCTGCAGCAGGAACAGCATGGGGCAGAGCCAAACAGCCCCCCACCATTGCCAAGGCCTGCAGAGGCATAGCGTGACTTGGAGGAGGAACAACCTGAGCCTGCCCCAGTAGGCAGAAGAAGGCATGCCCAGTATGCCCTGGCCTTGGCAAAGAGGCAAAGCATAGCACATACACTGACTCAGTAGGAACCCTGGAAATGACACCTCTCTCTGACTCGCACATACAGTAAAAGGGATGCTTAACTTGACACTACCTGTTTTCAAACATGTATAGGGAGTGTACTATGTGCATCCGACATAAACAGCACTGCAGCACCACCTGAGGCATGAGTGCCATATTTTAAGCAATATAAAGCACCGCTAAGCACATTTTACCAGTATTGAGCATATTTAAATACAATTGGGTGTAGCTGCACACCGTGCTAACCAGCACAACGTCGGGCAACGTTGGGCAAAGTTGAGCAAAGTCAGGTAAACACGCTCACACCTGCTTTACTGTTCCTTAACCAGTCAGGTCTGCCCAGCAGGAAAATAAAAAGCAGTGACAGGACTCGAACTCAGGATACTGTGCACTATAGTCACAGTAGTGAACCACTAAGCTATGACAGCATTTCACTAGCACCGACACAACTTAAGTCACTCACACATACCAGTTGGGGGGGGTCACATAACTAACAGTCACAGCCAGCAGGACAATTGTAGACAAACGCAAACACAAACAAATGCTGTATCATGCCCTCTGTAGAGGCATATGAGTAACCTCCTCCCAGGCCTATGCAGACAGATAACAGCAGGCCAGGCAGTGTGATGTGGGTTGGGTAGGCTATGAAGTCACAAATTAATATGCGTGTAATTGGAAGCTAAGGTCTGTGGTACAGTGCTATGCCTCAAGCCAGTATGATAGGCAACAGTACAGACTGAAATGGAGTACCTGACATAGCAGTGCAGGCCTAGCAAATGTGTATAAGTGTCAGGTGTACCCCTCATCCTATGTACACCCATAGTAACAATCAGGTGTGCCCCCCGGGTAGAAATGTACAAATAATAGCTGCCCTCCTTGTATGTAGAAATGTTGATAAGTCTATGCAAATTGACTCATGGAAGCCCTGCATGCACAGCATGCTTCCTGTTGATATACAACACAAAGGTGAGCCCTAAAGTAAAAAACCACTGGAATTTTCACACACACATATATAGTATATATATGCCCATAGTGGGCATGCTCACACACTTAAACAAATTTAGCAAATGTCAGTGAACAACATACTGAAAGATCATACGCATGCTCACACACTTAAACAAATGAAGCAAATTTCAGTCAACAACATACTGAAAGGTCATACTGAGCATGGTCACACACTTAGGCCATGTCTGAGTACAGCAGTGGGCCACACATATCTGGAAGTTGCAGTTCTTACTCCAGGCACATGTCACTATTCACCAATCCTGCCTTGCACATACAGTGATATGAAAACAGACCTATATAATATACTGGACCCCTGTCATAATCAAACTATGTAATACAAGTACTTAAGTTGTTCAAAGAAAGTGAAAATCCAAAGAAGATCAATAAATCTCTGATCAGTATCATCAAGAAACAATGAGCACTCCTAACATTATCCAAGCCATGTTATGGCAAAAATATTGCCAAAGAGTCCATAGAGAACCATGAAGCTTTCTTTAGCTATGTCATAAATATCAATGTAAACTCATATATGTTCTGAGTCAGTGCAAAGTATAAATGAATACATGTATATGACTGAAATTGCCAACATCTTGTCAGACAGATTCATAAATATTTACCACCCTCTCACTGACAAAAGGGCCCATTACCATACCTGGAAATTGTGAAAAGCCAGAAATCACATATACAATGGTTAAACAGCTCTATCCAAACCTAAAAACACGGTGTCTATGGGATGACATGATGTCATATGTGAACTCCAAAACAAACAGTCCCTGCACCTGAACAGTCTGTTGAGACTCACCCTCTGTATAGGATATGAAACTGTTGAATCAGTTACAGCAATGTTTGGCACACTCCACAAGTGTTGGTGCACAACAGACCATGGGAACTATTGTCTTATAAGCCTAATAAGCCTGATCTGCAAGGCCATGGAGTCCATCATTATGTAACTCATAAACAGAGCTATTGGGAGCCTACAAACACCCAACCCTACCCATTTTGGTTTGGTCAGGGATGATCATGGTCCCTAAACATGCTAGACAGTTTTCAAGGCAGTTACCCAGGACATACATCAATGAAATGAGCTCCACATGGCCTACATAGACCTTGAAAAGCCCTTTTGCAACATCCCACACACGTCATATCCACAAAATCAACAACCTGTGCATAAACACGTATGTCATCTGATTGATTGCCAACTGGGGCACAGATAGATCCCACAAGGGAAGAATTGTGGTCTCCCTGTTGGACTGTAAGCTGGTAACAACTGTTGTCCCCCATGGCTCAGTCCTGGGACCCCCATCCTGTCTGGTGTATACTTTTCAGAAATACATTCAAACACATGACGGCTATGGTTAGCAAAGTTTGTGGATGACTGTAAAAAGGTTGTCATAATCGATGTTTGGGACAACAGAGACATCCTTAAAAAGGGTCTCAGTCAGACAGATGTGGTGTCAAAATTATGGCCTCGAGCTACAGTCATACAAATGCCACATAGGTGCCAACACCCTAAATATGGAGGTAATAATAATGGATCTATGGACACATGTGGATAGTCATCTCTACTTTCAAAAACACATTCGCAAAGAGATTAGAAAATCATACTATGTGTTCCCATAAATTGCCAAAGTCTTTGCATGTAGGTCAAAGGAGGTTCCCTCTACTCATCAGTCATCAGAGCCATCAGAGAGTACCACAACACACTTGCAATGAATCTGACTAGGCACCTTCAGCAGCTGGAAAGACCACTGAAGTACCTCAACAAGAGGATTACTGGCCTCAAACAGTTGCCCCATGCAATAAGACTGAAGTAACTCAATCTGTACTTTGTTGCATACTGTCTACTCAGGCGATCTCTGCCCAACAGACAGGTCCATGTCCAATGCAGAACTGATGTACATGCTCTATCTGAAGTAAACCCAAGCTCACTGTGCCGCATGCTCTAGGGATATAATCATCACAACAATAAATAGAACATGTTGGAGGGATACATTACTAACGCACAGACTTCTCTTGCTTTGGAACAGGCTCCCAACCTACAATAAGCTGAGTCCCTCACTGACACTCTTCCAGAGGAGCCTTGATGAGTGTATGTGAAACTGAACTGTCACACCATGGATCACTTCATCAGCTCTACTACACAGAGGCCTAGGGAACTAACCCCATGTGTGGTGATAGCTGCACACTCTGGCCATACTAAGATATGCCTTCTGGCAGATAGCCTATTACCTACCTATGTACCTATATATATGTAGGGGGAGCACAGTATAATAAGCCAAAGATGGATGGGCAGAGATGTGTGTAAGAGGGTGACCATGACAGGGAGCCATCCAGGACTGTCCCACCCAGCTGACATCCCAATGGCACAAAAGACATGAGGTGCACATCTCACCCACTGTACATAATAGCCACCAGTATCTGTAAGCATTGCAGTGTATGTGGTGCATGTGCCTGCTGTACAATATGACTGTACAATGAAGTACACATCTACTATCTGTAGACATGTACCTGTCACATAAGTTCATAGGTATGTAGCAGACTATCTTCACGAAGGCATATATTAGCCTAGGCAAGTTGTGCAGCTTTCACCACCCCATTGGTTAGTCTCCTAAGCCCTAGTTCTAATAGTTAGTACCCTAAGCCCCTTTCTAGTGGGGCTGCTGATGTGATGCCTGGCATGAATTGTCTGTTTCCCATCCACTCATCAAGGTTCCTATTGAAGAGTGTCAGTGAGGAGCTCTGTCTGATGTACATTGGGACTCTGTTCCACAGTAAGGCAAGTGTCTGGGATGGTACTCTATCCCACCAGCATGTTGTATTCATTGTTGTGATGAGGTTCATATCCCTGGAGTGTGTAGTGCAACTCAATTTTGTTATCCTTAGATGGAGCATGTTTAACAGTTATGTGTTGGACATGGCTCTGTATGTTAGGCAGAGTGTGCCTCTGAGTAGGCGGAACACAACGGAGAACAGATTTAGTTTTACCAGTTGTGTTGCATAACACAACTGTTTGAGGCCAGTAATCCTCTTGGTGAGGTACCTCTGTGGTCTCTACAGCTGCTGGATATGCTTAGTCGAGTACATCCAAAATGGTGCATTGTACTCAATGATGGGTCTGATGACTTAACAGTAGAGAGCCACCACTACCTCTTTTGATCTTGATGCAAACCCTTTGTTGATTAGGTGGGCCACATAGGATTTCCCAATCACTTTGGCAACATGGTTGTCAAAGGAAAGATGATTATCTACTTGTGTCCCAAGATCCCTTATTACCTTGTCAGTTTTAGGGGGTAACACCTATGTGGTAGTTTGTGGGTTCTTTGTTTTCCCCAAAGGGGATTACTACGCATTCTTTCACATTGAGCTTCAGGCCATAATTCTGACACCACACATCTCTCTCATAGAGTCCCTTCTGGAGAATATTTGTGTCATCCGGGGAATTTATTATGGCAAACACTTTACAGTTTCCAGCAAATTTAGTCAACCACAACCCTCCTGTGTTGGCATGCACTTCTGAGAAGTCTATACCAAACAGGAGGGGCCCCAGGACTGAACCCTGGGGGACACCAGTTGTTACCAGTTTAGAGTCTGACATGTAGCCAGCAACTCATAATTTGTGGGATCTATCTGTGAGCCAGTTTGCAATCCATCTTGTGATGTATGGATTTATGCCCAGGTTGGTGAGTTCATCTATGATACCTGACTGGGGAATGGTGTCAAAGGCCTTAGCGAGGTATAGGTAGGCTGTGTGGAGCTCCTTTCAATCATCTGTAGCCTGGGTAACTGTCTCAAAGAAATCCACCCAGTTCAGGAGGCATGATCTGCATTTGACAAAGCAAAACTGGGTGTGCTCAACTGTGTGAAGGTTCCCAATGTCTTTATTGTTGACTTCCATTATGATTGGCTCCATTGCCTTGCAGATCAGACTCGTCAGGCTCATAGAGCGGGAATGCCAAGGGTCTTTTGTGGCCCCACCCCTGTGGAGTGGGAAGAAAGTTGCTGTGCAACATTCTATGGGTACATATCCTGTAGAGAGGATGTAGAGAGAGGTGTAGGTATCCTTGATGAATATGGATACATCCCCACCCTATGTGCTATGATCCAGGTTCTGATGCTGGAAGGTATGGAATGAGTAGTATCCTGATAGTGCTGGTGTTCTCTCTCGAGCCTTGAACTATTTTTCTATTACTGCACAGATATCAATATTCTCCATACTGAGAAGTGCCTTGAGTGTGTGCATTTGGAGGCTGAGACTTCTGGCAATGAGTAGCATTTAGCTCACTTTGTGGTTATTTGTGTTGGTTACGGGGTTTAGATTGTCCTGAGTGACTGGTGTTCCACACCTGAAGTCAACGCCTCATTGGTCCAATCCGACCATAAGCTAATTACCCTACATATCCACATTCTGCCCCCATTAAGTAAACCATGTTAAAACATTTCTCCAAAGCCAAATTCATGCTTCTTAAGACAGAAGTGGTGAACTTCATGACACCCATGCAGATGGACAATTCAGTTACGACTACTAAATCCTACACAATTGCACTTTATAAGCACTTACATGAGTGCGTGAATCGTGCTATCCCAAACAGAACCAAGACACTATCCTCCAAAAAAAGGATCCAATCTGGTGGTCCTTTGCCATAAACAAACTGTAAAACAGAAGGAAGAAACTGTTGCAAAAGAGAGTAAAATCCCATGAGTGGAGGAGCTCCCTGGTAAGCCTCAGTAAGAAGCTGTGATCCCTGATAAAATCCTCCAAAGCTTGTTACGAAAACAAAATCGCCACTGATTCTAAAGACAACCACAAAGCATTCTATAGCTATGTCAAGAATCTCAATGGCAACACTCAGATCTGCTCTGAGTTACAGCACAATGGCACTAAATATACAGACTCAACTGATATTGCCAACATCCTGGAAGATAGGTTCAGTGCTAGCTTTAACCCCCCCCCCACCCATTAAAAAGCCCATCTCTATACCGAAAGAATGCACAGTTCCTGTAATCACGGCTGCACAGGTAAAAAACACACTCTCCAAAGCCAGGAACACAGCATCCATGGGATCAGACAACATCCCAGGCTGCATTCTACATGAACTACAGAATGAACTGACACCACACCTAAGTACCATGTTCAATCATAGCCTCACCTCAGGCTTTGTGCCTGCTGAATGGCGCACAGTGACAATTATCCCACTACACAAGGGGGGAGCCACCGCGTACCCTGGGAACTAGCACCACATTAGCCTGATGAGCCTGGTCTGCAAGGCCATGGAACGTATCATCATGGAACTTATAAACAAAGACATTGGTAATCTCCAAACTCTGGACCCCAACCAGTTCGGGTTTGCAAAAGGAAGATCATGTCTCCTAAACCTGATAGACTTCTTTGAAGCAGTCACCAAAGCCGTAGACAAGGGTAAGGTGGTTCACACAGCCTGTCTAGATCTTGCCAAGGCTTTCGATACCATCCCCCACTCTGGAATTATAGATAAACTTACTAAACTAGGTATAAATCCCTAAGTCACAAGATGGGTTGCCAACTGGCTCACTGACAGAACCCACACTGTGAAAGTAGCAGACTACAAATCTGACTTCAGACCAGTAACAAGTGGAGTACCACAGGGTTCAGTCTTGGGTCCTGAACTGTTTGGTATCTACTTCTCTGAAGTACAGGCTACACAGAAGGTCTTTGGCTAATGAAGTTTGCAGATGACTGCAAACTAGGAGCCATAATCGAAACTACTAACGATGGGGACATCCTAAAAAGGGCCTCACTGAGACAGATGCCTGGTATCAAAGCCATGGCCTCAAGCTCAATGCCAAAAAGTGTATTGTCACCCCCTTTGATAAAAACTCTGTGCCCATGAACTACAACATAGGCGGTAGTATACTTAACACCGAAAGTGTGATAAGAGACCTTGGGACACAGGTGAACAGTAGTCTCTCCTTTGATAATCACATCAGCACAGTAGTCAGGAAATCCTTTTACGTGGCACACCTCACCACAAAAGGTTTCTCATGCAGAAAAGAAAAGGTCATTGTTCCCCTCTACTCATCACTCATTAGATCCATTATAGAGTACAACGCCCCTTTTGGTATGTACCTCACAAGACATCTACAACAACTGGAAAGGTTGCAGAAATACCTCACACAGAGGATTACCGGCCTCAAACACATGCCCTACACAGACAGTCTCAAAAAACTCCAGCTTTACTCTGTCTCATATCGCCTACTCAGAGGTGATCTCTGCCTAACATACAAAGCTGGAACAAACTGGTAAAAAGTACTAAAAACCAAACAAAAAGCTCCGTAGATTCAGGACTCAACCTGTAACTGTTTTTAAACTGTTTAATGAAGCGCTTTTCGTCGCTCTCAATGAAGCAACTTCTTCACTCAAAGTTTCAAAAACACAAGTGCAGAGATTATTTCTCCCATTTTAAATAAAGTACACATAAGAGAATTTGAAGATATGGTAGTTAGTGAAAACTATTTGTTGCCAGATGTAGACATCAGACAATTAATAATACCATTGCAAATATTTACCAGTGTAGTTTTATTACAACGTTTAGTATAGATAGTGAAATAGTAAAAATTATTTTACTTAAAAATTGGGAATTAATTAAACATGATAAACTTTTGTCAGAAAAGTTGGGTAGCTCTCCAAAATTTGTTTTTAGAAGAGGAGTGAATCTTAAAAACCTACTTGAAAAGAATGTAATAACAACCACTCATAGATTTGCTGGAATGTCCACATGCGGTAGATGTAGTATGTGTAAATTCATGGAAACAGGCAAGACATTTCTTATCAATGATAAAAAGTATGCGGTAAAATATAAGTTACACTGTAACTCTAAATCTGTTGTTCACATTGCTAAGTGCACATCTTGTAAGGCATTTTACGTCGGTAAAACAGAGCGTAGGCTCCAAGACAGAGTTTATGAACACACATATGCAATTGAGACAAATAAACTTGATAATGCACTAGCTAAACATACAACACCGAATAAAGGACATAAATTTATATTTAAAGCAATAGATCAGATACAGTGTGACATTAGAGGTAGTCCTTTTAACTTGCTCCTTGAAGAGCGTGAGCTTGAATGGCAAATAAGATTAAATGCATTCGTAAATCCAGGTTTAAATGAATCTTGTAATATTGGTTGTTTGTTTAAATTAAAGAGTCTTAACAGATAATATTCATATAACACAATTTAGATGAATAAGATGCTGACACTATTTTGTGCAAATTTTAGGGGAAATTTATAATAATATTCAGTTTAGAAAGCGGTATGTTTATGAACAATGTTAATTTATTGGTTTTAACAGATTATTGTTCATGTAGCGAACTATTTTATGTGTTTTACAACTACGTGAATTTTTAATGAGTATAGATCATGTGACATAACCTCTTACTATTTATATGTGCACTTGTGTTTTTGAAACTTTGTCTGAAGAAGTTGCTTCATTGAGAGCGACGAAAAGCGCTTCATTAAACAGTTTGAAAACAGTTACAGGTTGAGTCCTGAATCTACGGAGCTTTTTGTTTGGTTTTTAACATACAAAGCTATGTCAAACCCAGAGCTGTTGGACATGCTCCACTTAAAGAAATCCCAATCCCTCCGAGCTACACGCTCCAGGGACCTAAACCTTGTCACCACAATAAACAGAACATGCCGGAGGGATAGATTCCTGTCACAGAGAATTCCAATACTCCGGAATAAACTACCTATCTATATCAAACAAAGCTCCTCATTAGCACTTTTCAAGAAAAATCTTGATGATTGGATGGGAAATAGGAAATTCACACCGGGGATCACTTCTGTGTCTCTGCTCGACAGTGGCACAGGAAAATAAATTTCTTGGGTGGCAAAAGCCAGGGTACCTTTTTGACTGGGCTTGTATAAGCCCCAGGGCCAATAGTCTAGTACCTACCTATGAACCTTTCAGCCTTGCCTAAAAAAGGTAATATGGGGACAGCAAGAGCCTTGGCCAGTATTCAGAAGCATAGGGGTGACAGGTGCAAACCATCTCTAGCGAAGCAACGAGGCTTGTCTATCATGTCATCACAGGCAGACAGAGACTGGATCCCCTTTGAATGACACCAGAAGCTCAGCCAATTGTTGAAGTTTATCATCTTTCTGTTATATTGCAGTATCATGTAGGTGAAGGTAAAATGCTACTCAAGGTCAGGGTCATACCAGCCTGGGCTACATGATCATAGAGCTACTATATATCTCGTGTCATGTTGTTCTGGGAGGTATGTCTCAGATCATTCACACTGACATGTACAAAGAACACGTCATATATGTACCTGTTCTGGAGTGATGTACGTACTTGTGTTATGTGGCGGGTCATAGCACCTGATAGACAACTCACAGTAACCTTCCCCTTGTCCAGCCGAGTGAGTGGAACATCTGTGTGCCTTACTATGGAGTCACCTATTACTAGTGTGTTGGGTATGTTGTTTTGCCTTAGGGCCTGTTGTGAGGCACACTGCTTTGGTGTATTATGTGTTTTTTGGTGTGTGCTTGGAGGTGCATGTTGCTTGCTTGTCTGCTTAGGAGGACACTCTCCCTTTTTCAGATTAATATTTGTATTCTCCGAGTATGGTAATGTGTATTTATGTGTGTGTTTTGCTGGTGCTTATATTGTAGATCGATGTAAGACTGTTGGTGATGTGGTAGTATGATCCTACTCCTCTTGACTGTATTTTTCAGTATTGGGTTGACAGAGCTTAGCCACCCGTTTGACCCTGTGTGCGCCAGCATGTGGTGCATGGTCATGGTCTATGCATACAATACACTCACAATACACCTAGTATGATAAGCCTAGTGAGGTTAGCAAATGTGAAAAAAACCTTTGGGAAAACTGTCAGCAAGTAATGTCTGCAATGCACCCTGTAACTCCATATTGCTTGCTGAAGTGTAAAGACGTACTTAGTTTGGATTAAGAACCCCGCACTTGCCAACTGTGTGTGTGTGTGTCTGTCTCTCCCTGGGGAGAGAGCAACCTTTTTGGAGACTACTCACACCCCTTAAAAGTGGTATACTCAGCTTTGTCAAGTCTGATGATGTCACCATCCTACAAATATACCTGTGGAAAAGTGAAATCCTAGTAATGTGTATAGCGCGTCATGTAAATGCATACAGCTGTAATATTATAATGTGGTTAGGTAGGGGTTTGAATCCTGTACTTGCCAACTGTGTGTGTCTCCCTGTGAAAAACTACCCATTTTGGAGACTACTCACTCCCCTTAAAAGTGGTATACTCATCTTTGTCAAGTCTGATTATGTCACCATCCTACAAATATACCTGTGAGAAAGGGAAATATCAGTAATATGTATAGTGTGTCGTATAAATACATACTGTTGTAGTACCCTAATACAGTTAGGAAAGAGCTTGAATCTCGCACTTGTTGACTGTGGGTTTTGATTTTTTCTAGTATATGACATATCACAATGACAACTGTATGTGCATTACACATGTAAGGTAGCTGTGGGGCAAAGCCATATACATACATGTGACCTCAATTATTTCATAGGTGGGTACTCTGCTTTCTCCATGAAAGCATCTGTTATCTTTGCCAGAGCATGCTGGCACTTTCCAGACCTTAGGTCACTTCTGTATGCTTGTGACAAGCTTAGCCACTGCAGTGATCCCTGGGCTACATCTTCTGTTTCACATCCACTCATCACGGTTTCTATTGAAGAATGTGAGTGAGGGTTTATGCTTGAGGTATATTTGAATCCTGTTCCAAAGCAAGCAAAGTCTGGCAAAGATGACTAATCATTATGGGTGTGCAACAACCTCTGTGGATCTGCATGCAAACCTTTTATTGCTTATGTGCTCCACAGAGGGATTTCCAAAACCCTTTGGTAATGTGATTATCAAAGGAGAGATGACTAAACACATGGCTCTATGTATACATTAGTACCTGTTCCACATTTTGGGGGCTACTACCTATGTGGTACTCTGGGGATACTTTGTTTTCTAAAAATGGATAACTATGCTTTCTTTGGCTTACAGATTTACAGCATAAGTTTGACACCAGGTATCTGTCTCTATGATACCCTTTTGGAGGATGTGGGTGTTATCTGGAGAATAAAGTATAGCCCACAGTATGCATTTTCATCAGACATGGGCAGACATATCCCTACTGTGTTTGCTTGGCCCTAAGAAAGATATATGCCAAACAGGAGTGGTCCCAAGACTGAGTGCAGGTGAATACCACTTGTTACTGGCATAGAATTGTACATGGAGGCTGCAAATGTTTCTGTGTGTCCTACATCTGTGCGTCAGTTGTCAATCCCTCATCTAACAATCATTTATGGTCAGTCTGTTGAGGTTATGTATAATACCAGAATGTGGGATGGGTATGAATTGCTGGTGAGCTATAGCTTGGCTGTGTGGACCTCCCCTCCCTCACCTATAGCCTTGTTAACTGGCTTGAAGTCTACTAGGTGTAGGAGCCATGATCTGGCCTTTAGAGAACCTAAGTGGGAATGGTGCAGTGTTTGCAGGTTCATAATGTCTCTGTTAATGAGTTCCATAATGCTGTGCTCCATAGCCTTCCAGATAACATTTGTCTGGCTTATAGGGTGAGAGTTTCCAGGATCTGTTGTAGTTCTATCCTTAATCAATTTATGTTAACATTTGCACTGGGTGTGATGAGGGTGGACAGGATTAGGAATAAGTATATTAGAGGGTCAGCCCAGGTTTGAAGGTTAGTAGACCAAGCCAGATAGGCAGGATTAAGTTGGCAATGGTACTGGACAGTGTCCCTGGCTGTGTCATACACAAGCTGACATATGAAGTCACCACTCATCTAAACACTCTGTCCAGATGCAGCCTCTATACAGGTTACATACTTGTGGAATGATGCACGTAATGGTGTTCACAGTCCACAAAGGTTGAGCTACAACGTCGTCTTCTTCTCCTTTCGATGCTCCCATTAGGGGTCACCACAGCAGATCATCTGTTTCCATTTCTTCCTGCTCTCTGCATCTTGCTCTGTCACACCATCCACCTGCATGTCCTCTCTCACCACAGCCATAAACCTCATCTTAGGCATTCCTCTTTTCCTGTTACCTGGCGGCTTCATCCTTAGCATCTATTTCACAATATACTCTGCAGCGATCCTCAGCACATGTCCAAACCAATGTAATCTTGCCTCTCTGACTTTGTCTTCAAACCTTCCAACCTGAGCTGACCCTCTAATATACTTATTCCTAATCCTGCCCACCCTCATCACACCCAGTGCAAATTTTAACATCTTTAACTCTGCCACATCCAGCTCTAACTCCTGCCTTTTTGTCAACGCCACTGTCTCCAACCCATATAACATAGCTGGTCTCACTACCCTCTTGTAGACCTTCTCTTTCACTCTTACTGGTACTCGTTTGTCACAAATCACTCCTGATACTCTTCTCCACCCACTCCATCCTGACTGTGCTCTCTTTTCCACCTCTCTTCCACACTCACCCTTACTCTGAACTATTGATCCCAAGTATTTATACTCATCCACCTTTGCCACCTCACTATTCCTCTATCCTGCCTCTCATTCACACACATATATTTTGTCATAGTCCTGCTGACCTTCATTACTCTTCTCTCTAGAGTATATCTCCATCTCTCCAGGGTCTCCTCCACCTGTTCCCTACTCTCACTACAGATCACAATGTCATCTGCAAACATCATAATTCACGGTGACTCCTGTCTGATCTCATCTGTCAACCTGTCCATCACCATTGCAAATAAGAAAGGGTTCAGAGCTGATCCTTGATGTAATCCCACTCCCACCTTAAACGTATCCGTCACTCCCACTGCAGACCTCACCACTGTCACACTACCCTCATACATATCCTATACCACTCTTACATACTTCTCTGACACTCCCGACTTCCTCATACAATACCACAACTCCTCTCTAGACACCCTGCCATATGCTTTCTCTAAGTCTACAAAAACACAATGCAACTCCTTCTGACCTTCTCTGTACTTCTCCAACAACCCTCTCAGAGCAAACATTGCACCTGTAGTGCTCTTTCCTGGCATGAAACCATACTGCTGATCACTAATCATCACCTCCCTTCTTAACCTAGCTTCCACTACTCTTTCCCATAGCTTCATGCTGTGACTGATCAATTTAATCCCTCTGTAGTTACTACAGCTCTGCACATCACCCTTATTCTTAAAAAATCGGTACCAAAACACTTTTTCTCCATTCCTCAGGCACCCTTTCACTTTCCAAGATTTCATTAAACAATCTGGTTAGAAACTCCACTGCCATTTCACCTAAACACCTCCATGCTTCCACAGGTATGCCATCTGGACCAACAGCCTTTCCATTCTTCATCCTCTTCATAGCTACCTACCAAAGGGGATTGAGCTAGTAATGGAAAGTTAGTCATAAGGATGGGATATTGGAGGGATTGGCAATCCAATTACAAGTGAAAGAGTGATAGTGAAACTGGTAAGAAAGGGAGTGAATATAGTTTTGAGAAAGGGACTGAATGTTGTTTTGTTATAGAAGATGAAAACTGAAAGCTACGGAGAAGGGGAAGTTGGCAAAGTTGGGATACTCATGAAGGTGGGTAAAGTGTACAAAAGGGGGGAGATAGTGTGCAGGTGTTATAACTAAAATGGAGGAATGGAAAGGCGCATGGTTTGTGGAAAGGAGTAGGTAGCTACAAGTCTGGTGTGTGGGAAATGCCCCCTTCATTGAGGTGTAGAGGTCTTGCTCCTGCATAAAAAGCTTAGTTAAGTGTTTGTTAGATAGGACTTTGAGCAAGTTGCTTTCAGTCAATTTGAAGCCACTGAAAGTATTGTTCATTTAGAGCTAGAAATTTGTATTATTATCATTTTTCTGGACAAATATTGATAATGTGGTGGCAATGGAAGTGGTGGGGATGGTGGTGAAGAAGGTGAAGAAAATGTGGGTACTGTTATATTTTGCATGTATTTTAAAATAGTGCTAGAAAAGTGATGAGATGGAGAATTAATAAAAGAAGAAGAAAGAAAGAGGAAGGGTTACAACAGATATTTGCATCCAAACAGTGGAAGAGCAGGAGAGGTTCGATATGGAAATGAGGATGGAAAGAAACTAACACTGATGGAACTAAAAAAATACAGGTAAAGCAATGTGTGTGTGTGTGTGTGTGTGTGTGTGGATGGGGATAGTAGTGAGTTTGAGATAGTGAGGAGGGGAGTTAAGTAATGGATCAAGTTGGAGGTGGAAGCTAGAAGAATTATGTGGACATTGAAAGAACAAGCAAGACAGCCATGGGTTAAGGGGCTTAAAAATGAAGAATGGAGCAGAATGACTGTTAGCAGAAACACTAGTGTTTTTTTGAAGACCAAGTGAGACAAACATGGGTTAAGGGGATTAAAATGTACAATGGAACAGAGTGAAGTCTGGCAGAGAAACTTGGAATTGTGTTTTTTTTTTTTTTAGAAATTTAACAGGAAACTATATGGCGAAGTGCATTGTGGGGCAGACTTTTATATAGTGGGAAAGAAGTGCAGTAGATGGAGAGGAGAAACTGGAGTTACATAAAAGGGTAATGGTGGATAAAGTAAAAGGGCCAATAGATTATAGGCTGAGTGGGAAAATAGACAGTCCCAAAAGATACTCTCTAAGGTTCTTCAAGACAGTGGTATCGGAGGTGGTGAATGCAGAGGTGGAGTTAATAGAGTGATAGAAGGTGTGGTGTTGTCCAAGTCAACAAAGGAAAAATGGCATAATGCAGATCAGATGAGGGTACTGTTTTTTTTTTTTCTTTTTTTCTTTGCATTGGACAGAAATGAATAAGGTCAAGGCAAGAATGGTGCTCATGGATATTCAAAAGGCATTAGTTATAATGGACTGACAATTTTTAAAGTATGTGGTCAGGTGCTGGGAAACTGAAGTTTTGTAACAAGACTGTAAAATTATTTTGGAATCTAAAGGTGAACAAGCACAAAAATGGGAGTCAGATTAGGATGGGGTTCTGGCAGAGGTGCCCTCTTTTGCATGGGATATTTCTGTCAGTGATCAAGAAATTATTTCAAAAGTTGCGCAAGTATAAGTACAAGGTAGTGAAAGATACAGATGCTGATGACTGCATACTGCTTTTGGAGAACCTGCATCATCAGCTATCCAGGAACTTACATTTATTTAGGAGCTTTAAGGAAGAGTCTGGGTTATGTTTCCATCCAGAGAACTCCTTGGTAGAGAGAATATGGAGTACAAGGAAGGGGTCTATATTAAAACAATGAAAGTTCAGAATTTCGAATGCTCACATGAGCGGAAATTCAAGAACTTGAAATTGCTATTGTGGAGGGGTGTACCCCCCCCCCGCTAAATATAAATTCTAACTCCAAGATCGCACTACAGAGAGGAAAGGGCAAATATTCCGATCTTCACCTTACTGCGATCAAAAAACAACATCGAGTTCCTGAATTTCCGCTCATGTGAGGGTTCGAAATTGTAAACTTTTGTTGTTTTAATATAGATCCCAAGGATGGGGAGACTGGGATTACCATATGCAAGGGGAGGGAAAACTGTTTAAGGCTGAGAATTTATCCAAAATTAGGAGGGGTTAGGAAAAGAAAATGGGAGTAACTATATGACATGGTGACGTTTATACTAAACAGATGAGCAAGCAGGATAAATACACTGAGGAACATGTAGTGATGTGTTTAGTTTTGCCTTTGTAGTGTATATCAGTAGTCATGTTAATATCAATGAAAAAGATAGGTGTGGAGACAGAAAAAGGAACAAGAAGTAAGGACTGACTGAGGGTGGAAAACAAGTTGTGAGGTCAGGGGGATGCAAAATTAATCCAGTATATTACAAGAGAAAATGTACTGCAACAGTCAAGGATTGAGCTGTGTAGGGGACTGAAGTGAATGGAGTGAGAAGTGGAGATGTTAGGTGGAGAGTGAGTGCAGATATGGAAGCTTGTGAGGCATACAGACAGAGAGGTGAAGAGTGGCTGGGGAGCAGTGGTGTGGGAGGAAAGGTTAGGGACATGAACATAATTACACTATGGGGAGGAGGCTAAAGAGTAGAATTTAATAAAACTCTTGGACAGAGGAGAAGAAGGGTTTAAAGTATATCTGGGAATTGTTTCTAAGTGGAAGAATAAAAAGAGAAGGGGAATTTCAAGGCAATCTGTGAGAAGTTAAGATTGCAGGAAGGGGACTAGCTTCAATTTCAGGCTACAGTAGTGAGAACATGGACAATGGAAGAAAAGAAAAGGGGAGATGGTGCTGTAAAATAAAGGGATGTGTAAGGAATGGGCCATGATATAGGCTGGAATAATATATAATTACATGAAAAGGCAGAACAGCATAAGAGTAAGTTCAGAAAATTGTGGAATGCTACGGATGCACACTAGATGAGAGACAGTTTTGAGGAGAAAGTCTGGTAGATATCAAGGGTTGTAGGAAAAGTAAGGTCCGTTCAGCATATGCATTGGTACATTTTGTGCAGATGGTATAAAGGTAACCATTTATGATTAGCAAGGAAGAGTGGTGTAAAAGTTTGCTGCTAGAAATGTGGGTAAAGGGTGCAGATAATCTCTAATATGTAGTGGGGATCTTCTGTGATGAGGCATACTTTGGGGGTGAGGAACAGAGAGATTTAAGGAAGACATATGAGATGGAGGTAGATGATACTTCAGTCCTGTGCTTACTTGTGGGTAGAATGGAAGGCAGAGAATGGAAAGGAGGAGACTATAGCCATGACAGGAAAAAAGATAACCGGAAGTGAGTTGGAGGAAGGAGGAAGTGGGGAGCATACTTAAGGGAAAAAGTAGTAAGCTTGGCTGGTAAGACAATAAAAGGGCTTTGAGTGTATGGGTTTGGGAAAAAAATAAAAAGGCAATGTTAATCAGTGTTGGGACAGGAGAAGGGTGAAAAAAAGTAGCAATTGTGCAAAGGTAAAAGCTGGGGGGAAAAAATCAAATTGCTTTCATTTAGAGCAAGTAGGAGGGGTGAAGATGATAGGGTTAAGGGTATCTATGAAGATAACTGTTTCATATAGTGTTTGGCATTCAAGGTTGGCATAATGGTTAAGGTACTTATCTTATAGATATAAGATGCAGGGTTTGATCCCCAAGGCAGTTAGCCTAAGACTAATCTATAAATAAACAAAAAGGTTGCATTGATATGGAGAAAAGAGGTTTTAGGGGGCATTTGTTTTCTATCAATGACCTAGTAAAGGGGATTTTAGCTGCATTTATGCATGGCATTGTTACTGTGCAACATGTTTGGTCTATGTTATGAGTCTTTAGGTTTTGAATGTTGGATTAAGAAATGAACATGAAAGCTCAAACATTAAAATTTGTACCCTCCATTAAATTTGTTATAGGTAAAAAACAGAGATATCACCATCTACCACACAGATCTAAAAATCCTGTGACATCTGCATACTTTATTATATCCATTCCCTGAGATGTTTTTTTATTCATTTTTTTCAGTGTGCTTTAAATAATTTCAAATAAATTAGAGGAATGACAAAATTAGTTGTAGAGTGATGCTTCTGTTGAATATCTGCTAGCATGATTATCCTTGCTTCATAGGTTCACATGTTTATGCTACACTGTTGATCACATAGATCATTTATAGGCTAACCTCAAGATCCCATTTTGTCAGAACCCTACAACACAAAGTAACTACTATATAATTTTGACCTCTTTCATAGAGGATTTGAGAGGTCCAACCAGGGGTGAATTTATAGCTTCCAATCGAGTCATTGAAGTTGTGCCTGAAGAGGATCAGGGAGCTACTTTAGTTTACAAAGAGAAGTCTATTCCCTAAAAGAGGGATTCTTTGACAGAGAGATTTATCTCACCAGCAGGTGCTATTTATGCTCAGGTAGAAGTTGAGTTCTTTCCAGGAGGTGTTTATGGTGGTGTTTGTTCTCCAGATGTGTAAGAGGTCACATAAGATTGATAGCTTCAAGACTTTGTAGGTGAAGCAGAGGTCCTCTCTCAAAGGTAAGTAAAAAGCAGACAAGAGAGAAAGTGCTATAGTTAGTCTGTTCAACATAAAGATGATTTCCTCTTTGAATTTCTCTAAATCTTTTGGGTTTCTAATGCCATAATGGGAATGAATTCCATTCCTAAGTCAAAGTACGATTAAAGTTCATGAAATTTGTAATGTTTCAGTCTTTGATGTCAGCCAGAAGTGCTCTACGTAGCACCCACAATGTGCCCAGTAATGACTCCTTCTGCAATTTGTACGGAGTTACATGCATTGGTAACATATCTAAATAAGACTGTAGATTCTTTTTTATAAGACTTGCTCCTCCTCCTACTACTGGAACTGTCTAGGTATCTTTCTTCCACATTGCTCTTGCTTCTGCCTGCAAATCCTGGTATTTTATTACTTTGTGCCTATCTGTATGCAAGACACTGTTGTCACTGGATGTGGGGATTTCAATGATCAATGCTACTTTTGTCTTCTTTTCATGGACCCCATATATCCAGTTTTCTCGCATCTATCTTTTGAACTATTGGTAATGGGTGATCCCATGTGAAGCAGACTTCATCAATTTCTATTATGATTTTTAGCTCATGTTTCCAGTGTATTCCAGACACTTCAATGGCATAATGTTTGCACAATCCCCACTGCAACAGTCTTGCCACATTATTATGCCTTTCAGTATACAGTCCTACTGCCATTAATATGTCACAACCAGCAACAAGGTGTGTGACTGTTTCCAATTCTGTTTTACAAAACCTACATTTGTCTGGTTCTCCCTCATGTTCAGTGGACTTTGTAAACCAACATGTACGTAGTCCACTGTCTTTGGCCATCAATATTAACCTTTCATCTCTTAGCTTGACTTTACCTCTCTTTAACCGTTCCTGTATTTGATCCAGATCAACATGAGATTCTTCCAGAAGTTTTCTATACTTGCAACTATATTTATGTATTTTCCACATTTCTTGCCTTCTCATCTAGTCCATCACCTTATATTCTTTCTTTTGTTTTTTGTCACATTCAGTTGCTGCCTGTTTTTTTAATCTACTTCTGGTTTGATTTCTTGATTTCTGTTCCTGCTTGATGCCAATATGCTTCTGCTAGACTAAGGAGGGAAGTCATCTCAGATTTATTCTCCTCATGTTTCAACCTCCTTCAGAATGGGGAATATATAATCTTGGTATGCACTGATTTTTATAAGTCATTTGGTGAGCACGACGCTTTGGGGCCAATCAGTCACTCAAAAACTGTACGTTAAGACAGGAAGAGCAAATTGGTTTATAGCTTGAATTTTGTTCCTAGATGTCAATGCTGTTTTCAGGATTAATTTAAATCTTCTAAAATATTCCTTACCAAGTTTTATTCACATTTGTTCATGTTTGATTATTAATCCTTGGGAAGGTGGCCTAATGGTTAAGGTGTTTGCCTTATAAACACAGTGTGCAGGGTTTGAGTCTCACAAGGGATAAGTGACTAGGCTTCAAATGGCTCGCAAGGGCAGTTAGCTTAGTACTAAACTATGAACCCTCTTGCTCAAGTTATTTTAAATCACATTCTTGTCCCAAACTGATGTTTTCTTGGTGCTGCAGTTTTCCTTCTTTTGTAAGTTGTATTTGCACATTTATCAAGAACAAATGGCATTCTTTTATCATCTGAAAAAGTTTTGACAACTTGCAGTTTTGCTTTCAGTTCCACATCTGATGAGCTATACAGTTTTAAATCATCAACACAGAGAAAATTATAGGTCTTTACACTCTGTTGTTTTCTAGGAGGCAAATTATAGCCATGGCCTAAGCTGTTAAGTAGACAGCTTAATGGGTTAAGGGCAAGACAGAATAGCAGTGGTGGCAGAGAGTCACCCTGGAATATCCCCCTTTGAATATTTATTCCTGGAGTAATAATTTGCCTTTTATAATGGCTTAATTGCAAAGTGATCTCCCACTGTTTCATGGCCACTGTAATGTAATTGATCAGTGTAGGGTTTTTCTTATACATTTTAAGCACTCTTTTATCCATGAATGTGGGATACTATCAAATGCTTTTTTGTAATCAGTCCATGCCATACTTACATTCTCCCCCTTTTACAGTTCTCCACTATGACTTTATTTAACAACAAATGATCTTTTGTTCCATATGACTTAATTTTATTGCCCTTTTGTTCTACTGCCATAATTGAGTTTTCTTCTAAATGACTATAAACTCTATTGGCATCAGTTCCATTGTATAGTTTATACGTTGTCTGAAGGCAAGTTATTGATCTATAATTTTTAGGGTAGCTTGCAGGTTCACTCTTAAGTAGGAGCATTGTTTTTTCCTGTTGTTAACCACGTTGGTGTCTGTTCAGGGTGTGCAAATAAATAGCTCTTACTCATGGCTAAATCTTCATGCAAAGATGTTAATACGTTTAACCAGACATTAGGCATTGCATCTGGGCCTGGGGTTTTCCAATTAGAGAATTTTCTTAACTTTGTTTCAATCTCCTTGGCCGTTACTTCATCCCATTTCATACCCTGTATCTTTAAACTTCTTATTCTTTCTTTTACTTCTTCTATCCATTTAGCATCTTTGTTATGTTCCACGGGATCTTCATAAATACTTCTCCAAAATGTATCTATTTCTTCTTTTTTGGTGGTCTTTCAATTCCTTTTACCTTGTTTCACAATTCTCTATAAAACTTTTTTGGGTCATCAGCATACCTCTCAACCTGGTAACATCAAAAATATGGACAAAGGCATTGAAAAATAGGTACAGATCTGCATGCTGATTAACATAACATTTGCATACATAATTATGTAACCCCATCCATTCTAATGGGATTGTGGGATACCAACTTTTAAATGCAAACTGAAAAACAGACAACATATTAAAAACAAAAACAGAACAACAGTGTTTTATTTATATTCACATTTAAACTTGCATCATCAAACTTTGAATCTGTGAAAAACTAAAATACAGTTTTCTTTTATAAAAATAAAATTAACTGCTTCTACATTAAATTGCTACCTCCAGAGTTCTGCTGTCATTATCTGACTGACACTATTCTGAAAGCCAGAAATAAAGGACAGTCAACAGAATAATTTTTATAAAACTACTTAAAAACATTTGATTCAGCAAATGACATATTACTTCTTTGTGAATGCAAAGTCTTTGAATGGAGTAGCTCTCAACCAAGCTAGTTCAACAACTATCTGTTCTGAAAAACAGTGCATTTCTTCTTTGAGGTCAGAAGAGACAATTGCAAACACACGGACAGTGACTGAATAATCCATTAACTAATTAGTCAAACACAGATGCATTAGTAGGTTAACAAAGAGTACTTTTGTGCAGGGCTCTGACACTTTGCAAATGCTAATGTTAACTACAGGCAACAATTATTCAGATGGTGTAGAGCATCATAAAATTTGATTTTAATTTGCATCTAACATTCCACCTTGATATTTTGTTAATTTGCATGGAAAAGGGATATTAGTATTTGCTGCACAAGTGTAAATCACTGAAATCAACTTACAATGATATGATTTAGTATTTCAGTAGCTAAACTAAATGTTAAAAACCAATGCAGGCCTGCTATATCAATTTCTGACACAGTCCAACTTTACTCATTGAAATAACAGTTCTGGGCAGTCAACACCACAAATCATAATGTGGAAGGAATTCAAAATTAAGCAACATGTCTGAGCACACAATTTAATTGAATCCATATGAAAAAAGGTAACTACAAATCCTTATAAAGCGTTTCCCTTTAGTGTTCCCAGCCTAAGTAATTATTCCACTTATAGTGGAAATGTACTGCACTTTCAGCATTTTCTACAGCACAAGCTTAAGTAAAAGAACAGTTTCCACCCTCAGCAGAAACCTTCAGTTTGCCAAATGAAGCCACTTAATGCACAATCTCATTAACCATTCAAAACAGGAAAGCACACTGAAATCCAGTGGTTAGGGTCAGTTGTCAACCCCATTTAAAAGGTCTCACCACCATTTATTGCAATCATGAACAACTGGAGCTTTAAATTTTCCCTTCCAACAGCCACCATATAAGAATAAGAAAGCATTTGCATTTGTCTGGTGTTTTTCCAGAACTTAACACAGGCCCTCATCATCCCAACCTCCGCAGTTTTCATAATATCTCCCTACAAGTAGAACAGTATAAAATGTTTATTCATTTAATTGTTTGCTTCAACAATACGCACTCCAGAGCATATAAATAATGATGCTAACACATTATCAATGCAGCAAACAAAGCAATAACATCAACTGTGGGAAGTGGGAACTTGTTTTGAGAATATCCCATCTACCAGTCAGTTAGCTTTAGGAGCAAACATACTAATGCACAAACTCTTCCTTTCTGATTATAAACTCTTACCTTAAATAAAAAAAACACTGTTGGGTCTGTTGCTGCTGCTCTCTCCTGGTCCAAGTCCAAGCTGTAGCCTGCAGCTTGCCTGTAGTGTGTAGTCCAGTCCCTCAATCCCTACCCGACCTCGTCTAAACTAACTAAACTGACTCTGCTGTCTCTGACTGCTCTGTAGTCTGTAATTTGAAAGAAGTGCTCTGCGCTTGCCTTTAACTTACCTAGCTGCTACAGTGCTGCTACAGTGCTGCACAAGTCCGAGTCTCCAAGATGCATGCTAATCTGTTAAACACATTGCTGCCCAAACATAAACAAAGTACAGCAAGCAGCAGCCAATGAGTCAGTCAGTCACACCCCTTGAGCCCTCAGCCGAATTCTGACAGGCTGACAGGCTGCTCATGATGTTGACGTTATTGTGCACACCTCTGCACGAGATGACATCAGTGGAAAATTGCAAAGGGAAAAAAAAAATAAAAAAAACAGCCAGGAAAGAATCAAAAATAAAGGGGGCCAATCAGAAATTCGTGGCAGTACGGTTGAGAGGTATGGTCATCAATAAATTGCTTATTTTATACTTTCCTTTATGATTTATCTGCATATTTTCTAAGTTTTTCCGCCTGTGCTGAGATTTTTAGTTTGTTATTTGCAGTAGCTCATGATAGTTCCTAATCTGTTTGAATACTGCACATTGCCTTTATCACATATATCATTCTAAGTATTTTTGTTGATTTGTTCCCTCTTCTATAGTCCTCCAACAGTGACACTTCTTGTCTCAATTGCTTTATAGTTTTCTCTGTTCGATACTTCCATGATGGTATTCAATTTCTGCCCTTCCTTTCCCTCGCTACCCTCTGTTCTTGTGGCAGTACTTTATCAGTTATCAATTTAGCTGCACTGTAATATATCCTGTTTACTTCTGTTATATCGCATGGATCTCTATGGACAGTCCTAATTACTGTGTTCATTTATTTTATCAAACGTCTAACTTTTTGGGTTTTGTTGACCTTCTGCAGTCTATTTCTTTCATTGATCTCAATATGTCTATCCAGCTCTACCAAATCAAGCAACTCTTTTCTCAGATCATTTTCTTCTAAACTGAGAGCATATTTTGTGTTTTCTATTTCCTGTGGACATTCTATAGAAAGTTCTATAGCATCTTCCAGTGGCACACATTCTCATCAATTTCATCCTGTGCCTTCTGTTGCTCTGTCATATGGGAACTCACTGGCTTATCACTCCTCAACATTGACTGCATCAGAGTTTCCACAGTTTTCTGTTCCTTCCCTTGCTGTCCAGCTTGAAGTGAACATTTATACTGGTCTCCTATGAAAGGCTTCAAAATATCATCATATGGCACCTGACCAATTGCTTCCCATTCCACTGGTTTCCCCTTAATTTGGATGTCCATTGCTTTATTCTGTCATGGTGCTTTCTGAATTAGATTTTCTACACTGAATCCTTCACTTTGCAGGTACTTCATGACCTCAGTTTCTATTTCTTTAACTTCTCGATTACTGATCTCCTTTTCTACTTTTCCTCTTTGTCTTATTTTTTGTATTGTAAAGTTTTCCATGTCCAGATTCCTTTGCCTGTATTTCTCTTCAAATAACTTTGGTGCTGCTCTTTTTGTATTGATTAGTTTTGCTTTCTCCTTTGCATAGATATTATACCATATTAAATCTCTTTTTCTTTCCCATGTCCATATTTCTTCTACAGATGTGTCCTGATCTTTCTGTTTCTCCTTACCCTGGGGACTCATTTCATCATGCTGTGATGTAACTTGTTTTAGACCTTCTACACCAAATCATTCACTTTCACAGGCACTCCATAACTTCAACTTCTATTCTATGATTTCCTTTATGAGGAAATTCTGCTGTCTTTTGACATGTGTCATCTGTTTAGACAAGTGCATACTGAAAGGTGCTTTATATTCTATTATGGGAGGAGTACAGAGGGGTGATAACTTCCCTTGACCTAGAAGGTATATCCCAGATTGACTAAATAAAATGATTTCTAAATGACATTAGATACATGGTGGTCAAAGGATAGGTCATTGTCAACGAAATGCAAGGGTCTGTAAAAACTATGTTAGTTTTCAAAAGGTTGTCATCTATGTGATTGGTGCATGGATGCCCATATTTACCAAATTACACTATACTGCTCAAGGCCAAAGTCCTGCATCATTTATTTGAGCATGTACAACCACCTTGGGAAATCTGAGAATCAGCTAGAGGTTTTATGATAGCTCCAGGTTTGCAGTCATCTGTAACTTTGGTCAGCCGCATGCTGTTAACTTCAGTCTTGACATCAGAGAAATAAATAGCAAAGAGAAGTGGCCAAAGAACTGATCCCTGGGGGATGCCACCAGTAATGATCTTTTCTGATGAAAGTTTATCCCTGCCCTAAAAAAATTGGGGGTTGTTAGTGTGCCAGATTGCCATCCAGTGGGTTACATATGAATTTAGTTTTAGTTTAATTATCTAATCTATAAATCCAGAATGTGTAATGGTCTCAAAGGCCTTCTGCAGGTCATGTCATGGTAAGCAGTGTGCTCCAATCTGCCTGCATCCAGTGCATCAGTGACTTGTCACAAAAGTCCACTAAGGTCATTAGGCCAGATCTACTCTTAACAAACCCAGTGTGGTTTGGGTGAAAAGTCTGTAGGCTCCTAATGTTCTTTTTAATGAATTCTATAATGATGTACTCCATTGCCTTACAGAAAAATCTGGCTAAACTTATAATTCTATAGTTATGAGGGTTAGGGTGGATCCTCATTTTTGGAGTGTGATGCATACAGCAGTTAACTACATATCAGGCATGAATGCAGTCATGATGCTGAGCATGAATTAGTTTAGCAGTGATTCTATAGGGCTGCTGGTGACAAGAAAACAACCTGGCACATGTAACAATCCCACCAGGGATTGACAAAAGTACCTTCAGCTTGTTAGACATATGTGACAAGACTACAGTATACAACCCACACAAAATTCTACAAGGAATTGAATTTGAACCCACATGGATAAACATCTGTTAGATCTTAAGTCCAGTGCTTTAATTACTCTATACCACCTTAGACTAAAATGTAGTAAAATAAACTATTTTGATTTAGTGTGCTATAGCATTTGAAACACAGCCGCATGCCTTTAAGGAGATTAGAACAAACACATTCCGGCTTTCATGATCAATACTGTCTCATTAGCTATAAAGCTGAAGATATAACCACTCCCCATCAGGGAATAAAACCCCAGTGCCTCTCATGACAGTCATGGAACACTCACCACTATACCAATGAGGAAGACAAGTGAAAATTAAACTACTGGGACTGGAGTTTGGACTACCACAGACGTATGTCCATTGGATCATAAGTTCAACAGCTTAACCAGCCATCCTGGTATATGTTAAAATGGGTCTACCTGAGAAGACCAAAATCTAATATTACTGAATCTGAGAAGATCGAGACGAAATTGCGGAAACCACACAAGAACGAAGACTTGGAACACAGACGATGAACTTCGGGAAAATCACCACTGGTCCATCACCACAAAACAAAATAATTGAAGCAAATCAATCCTGGGGGGCTGTGCCCCCCACACCATCCCTTAACTAAATATACCAACTCTGAGACTGCACTACAGTGGGGAAAGGGCAAAGTTCACCGTGGTGGCCAAGTGGTTCCTTTCCCTGAGTAAAATTCTGGTGTTCCGAGTGTTCAGTCTTGTGAGGTTGCGGCAATTTCGTCTCAGCCTTCTTGGATCTGGTAATATTAAATTTCGTTCTTCTCAGGCAGACTCGTTAAAACATTTGTTCAGATAATGTTGCCTATGTGTCTTGTTCCTGTCATTTGATAACTCAGTATTGTCTGCTAGAGAAATGCAACTCCATAAATTTAACTATCTGTCTTTTCTATTTTAAAGAAGGTTTTCCTATTATGATTTGTTTTCTAAAAGAGCCTAATATCTGCAGCAGTAGATTTTATTTTCTTCTGACTACCTTTCATAGACACAGATATCAAGTGCAAGTGGCACTAAACAAATTACTGATATGTACTATTAAGCTTCTTCTTCTTGTTTAACAGTGTCTTTATATTATTTGGATTAAACAGGAGTCATTAAACAATTGAAAGTCACAACTAATGGATCACTCATACATTTTATTGGGGTCTACGGTGTTCACTTCATGTAATATATTCTTTAAATTTATTCTATAATAACTTACTGTACTGCCAGTATGACCAGTTGCATTCATCCTCAACTTCAAATAAATTTGCAATTCCACATGATTACTGTTAGCAGTATAGCTATGCCCTGGATTTTAATGTTATTAGCCTCTCCATTTAAAAGAAGCAAGTGCAGTATACTGGTCTTTCTAGCTAGTATGGTAACATGCTGAGAGAGGGATAAATCTCTGATCCTGTGCAGAGGTGAGCACAGCCACCACTACTGGTGTAGCATCTTTTGCCCTGATTGCAGTTAAATTGGATCACGCATTATGAGTAAATCTGACTCATATCTGAAGTAAATGAAGTCTATTACTGCCTCACATTTAACAGCTTGAGCATGTGGGAGGTTGTATACCAAAAACAATCTTAAATCAGCTGTTCCATCTTGCGGTTATACTGTCAGGCATTCTGAGACACAAACATCTGTTTTTATGAAGTCCATAAAATTTAAGATGATTCTTTGGCCTTCCTTTTTTTCTTTAATTTACTCTAATCTGATATTTTTGTCTTTAGCTATGCCAGCAGCAGTACTGGGAATGTGGGCCATAGTCAGTCATATGTGATTTACTTCTGAGTACTTTTATGCCTTCTCATTCTATTAATTTCATAACTATCAAAACACAGGGACACTGCTGAAACTTTACTTCTCCATTTTCATCATGAAAAGCTGTAAGTTTGTAGTCAATGTTATTTCCTGTTTCCAGGGCTGACCTTAGGTCAATTGGCACCCTAGGTGAAAGGACTCCATGGCACAACCCCCCACACACAGAGTCACAAAAGTATCCAGTACTTTATTGACTGTGCACACCTCAGTTGTTTTTGTCAAGTACTGAAATACATAAATAACATGTGAAATATATGTTAAATTCATTGATGTCACAAATACTGCAAACCATTACAGCTCTCCCCCATAAACACACACACACAGACACATACTCACACATACATAAATTTGATATTGTATGGCTCTGAAGTCTGCTTATGTAATGTCTAAATATATTCATAAATAATATCTGCTCTAATGAATTTTAGTTTGTAGCTGTCAGATGGAATACCAGTTCATCTCTTTCTCACAAACTCTTGCACACACACACACTCACACACACACACACACACACACACACACACACACACACACACACACACACACACACACAGACATAAACAAGTCCTAGTAATTGATAATACAGTTAATTTGAGTTATCTCTGTGTTTTTGATTAATTTATTGATTTATCCTTTACTTGCTAACTGTCGAAATTTAAGATTTATGATTATAACAGTGTGTGCTTGTGCATCTGAGTTTCTGTATATGTAAGACATGATGCATGTTTCTCTGCCTATACATCTGTGTGTGTGTGTGTGTGTGTGTGTGTGTGTGTGTGTGTGATATATATATATATATATATATATATATATATATATATATATATATATATATATATATATATATATATATATATATATATATATATATATATATATATATATATATAAAGAGTCTATATCATTTTGTCGAATGACTAAAAGTCAAATAACTTTTCATTGAACTTTATCTTTTGAAACTTACTCCATCAAATGACCACTTCAGTGAAGATTTACCCGGGGGAAAAAACTAGTTGGCCATCATCAGGAGTTTGCCCTTTTCCCCACTGTAGTGCAATCTCAGAGTTAGTATATTTAGTTGGGGGGGGGTGCAGTCCCCCACCTGGGTGGGTGTTTTTTGTGATGGTGGGTTGGCTGAGCAATTGTTTTTCCCTGACTAATCTTCACTGAAGTGATCGTTCGATGGATTAAGTTTTGATGGATAAAGTTTGACGAAGAGGTATTCAATATTTAGGTTGTTCGTGTGTAACTGTGTTTTCCTGAGAGTGCATGTGTGTATATGAAACTGTGTTTTCATGTGTGGTTGCGTGTGTGTGGGGGTTGTCTATATTTGGTCGCAGAAATGGCATTCCGGCGAACACCTAATCATCGACCCATAATCAGCAAAACTCGCTTCAGCGATTCACTGAATTCACTAAGGGCAATGAAATAGTTGTCCAAAGCACAATGGAAAAGTACAGAACTTTGCCCTTTTCTTCACTGCTGTGCCATCTCAGAGATGGTATATATAGTTAGGGGTGGGGTGTGGGGGTGAAGCTCCCCACTTGGGTGGGTTTGATTTAACTGTACGTTGGTCTGTTGTGCTTTGGGCAACTATTCCGTTGCCCTTAGTAAATCCAGTGAATTGCTGATGCAATTTTCACTGATTATGGGTCGATAATTAGTTGTTCGCCAGAATGCTACTTTGGCAAACTAATATAGAAATATAGACCCGTGTGTGTGTGTGTGTGTGTGTGTGTGTGTGTGCGTGTGTGTGTGTGCGTGTGTGTGTGTGTGCTTGTATACATGAATGGGTGTGTTTACAGTTGTGTCTGCGTGTCTTTGTGTCAAAGCATTACTAAACAGTTCCACAACTCATATTTTGGATGTAAAATACTTCCTTTAACAATTACATATCATAATGCAACTTTGATATATTAGGTAGAGGAACTATTTTACATCAGAAAATATAAAAAGTATGTACTGATAATAAAACACAAATAAAATGCTTTAGTAAATAGCTCACCTTGTCAGGGATTGTTGCTTAATTAATGAACATTAGTTGCTCTCTGTTGTGTTTCAACGCTCTTCAAACAGAAAAAATACGTGTCTTAAATAAAAAGTAATGCTAGCATCATGTTTAACATTTTCAGAAGATGCAATGTGTCAGAAAAACATTCAGACAGTGTATAAACTATGAAAAATTCAGCAGGAAAGACTTTAGTAGTCAATTGGAAAATTACAACAAGGAACAGCGGTGTTACTGTTAAATAATAAACAGTTTCATACATCCATAGATTTCTCTACTGGTTAAAACAGAAAAAACTAAAATTTAGGTTGTTAGTTTCTTTTTAACTATTACCATGTCTGTTTGCACAGTAGGATGCAAGTACCCGATGCACCCTGTGTTTTTTCCAAAATATTTTTTTTATTTTATATGAACATAGCATAAAACAAAAGTTCATATAACAAGTGAGTAGATATTAAAAACATGACAGCATTAACCTATACATTAAAAATACAAACAATCCTGCAACTATGACAAATAATAACTAAAGAAATTGTACAACTATATACATTAAAAAGAATATTAATAACTACAATCATTATTGAATAATCTGCCCATATAACTTTGTACAAAATTATGCTTTGCATTTACAATATAAACATTGGAATACCAGGGAGGAGATTGACAAAATTATGAAAAATTTACCTCCAAATAAGCTCTTGTTAGAGAAGTATATGACATACAGCTGCAAATAATACCCATCTACCAAAGGTCATTATTATAAAACCATTTCCCCCAGCATTCTAATTTATGAATTTATCACTATTAGAATGAGCAACTATTTATATGTTTTAATTTGTTTATAAGCCTTTTTACAAAATCTCCAACAAGAAATCTGTTTAAGGTCAACCTAATTTATTGAAATAGTGATGCTGCGGTAGCATTGTCACCTCACAGCAAGACGTTGTCCCGTTCGATTCTCAGCTAGTGCGTCTTCTGTGTGGAGGCATGCATGAATGGGCGTGCCTTCGTTGAAGGTTGTGTGTCAGGCCTGGTAGCTCGACACGTAAAAATCAACTACCAAACATTAGCGGACCGGAGTTCCGCTGTGGCGACCCCTAACCGGGATAAGCCGAAAGACACAACAACATAGTATTTAGAAGGGAAATAAAATTATGAATATTCTAGTTTGAAACTGATTAATGATTGAGGGAAAGATATGGAGTATAGTATATTAACAATTACAATTATTTCTCTGGTAGTCTGATAAAGTAAGCTGGTATTGTAATTAATCACAAAGTCTTTTATGTAAGAACAGTGCCAATAAAGGTGAAGTATGTCAGCTAATATTATATTAGATGCTTTACAAGAAGGGCTGTAGTTAGGGTAAATCTGGGCAAACCTTACAGGAGTCAAATAAGTGTTTTTTTTATAATTACAGTGTATTAGTTGTTTAATAGTATTTTTATATAACAATTTTTCATTGAAATTAAACCAAATTTTCAATTTTTTTTCATCTTTTTTCTCTCACGTTCACCTTCCATCATTTTAAATGGCCAACTCCTCTACCCATTCTGAGTCTACCAGCTGCTAATCCTCACACTGGACTCAAACTGGTGTTGCTAAGACCAGTTGTGGAGTAAGGTATCCATGGGCTTGGCACATCTGTGCTTCTGTCCAGAGAGTAGGGGCTATCCTTTAGATCTACCCATGTTTAAATCCACCTCCCCTTCTGCAAGTCCATGATGAAGCCTTGGTGTGGGTGTGCAGTAGAGATGTGAGACATTTCACTCTGCCTCAGCCATATTGCTAACCTAAATCCTATCTTTAAGCACACCTTCCTTTTGTGAACCTCCTGACTCATCCCCAGGATGGTCACACCCATTCCTACATGCTGCTCCATCAGTCACCCATAGTAATAATCAAACCCTGGTTGCCTGGGCTAAAGTCAGGGCTTTATCCCTCTATGCCAATGAAGCAACTGAAATTTTAGAAATTTGATGGTAAGCATTACATTTGCATGTTAATATTAGTTTGTAAGCGTTGTGTGTTTTCTTTCTTTTAAGACAGCTTTCTGGTTTTCTAAGAAGGAGATATCTCCATTAATATTGTCATTCGACTCATATTTAACTATGAAGCTATGTTTTTCCTTATTTCTTTCAAAAAAAATAACAGCTGATATTAAGTCCCAGATTTGTTTTTTTTTTTTTTTAAGAGTGGAAAGTTTGACAGGTCTAGTGTTTTACTATTAACTTTTAGGACTGGATCTTTATGAATTGGTTCACGGAGTTTAAATTTATTAAACAACTTGATAGATGTCATTGAAATATTGAAATTAATTTGATTATAAAATTATTCACGTAGTGTTTATAAGGTTAGCACTATCTAGTAAAGGAAGAGCAAGATAAAAGTATAATTTGCAGTAATATATTTGTTCCAGAAATTAACACAAGGAGGGTACCAGTAATTTTTTTTATAAAGTTGAATTGTATCATTATTATTAGTCTGAACTGATTACTGAATAATATAAAAGAAAAGAAAATCTAAAAGTGCAAGCCATCCATTCAATTTATGAAGGGTTAATTTAAGGATTAAAGACAGTCAAAAACAGTAGGCAATGGAGCAGAGCAAGGCTGTGAAATACAAAACACATCCAAGTCGCAATAATAAAATCTATTTATTCCAATAACAAAGGTAAGCGCTTTCACCCAAGAGGGCTTCATCAGACCATAACCATTTCTAAAATACAAAAGGTTTATATACCAGCAATGGTGGGAAACATAAATTAACTCATTCTTAAAGCAGCAGACTTCTAGATATGCATCCTATATATAAGGACATGTACAATTAGCAGCAAACCTCCACTTAAATTATTATAAACAATAAGAAAAGAGAATAAAACAAAAATAAAAATGAAAATGAACATGAAAATAAATAAATAAAAACATAAATCAAAATGAATCAAAAACACACTCCCTATCTTAACCTAAGCCCTCTAGACTTCAAAAAGGGTTTAACAGGTACTTTATCATTGAGACCAGGGTATTGATCTGCCCTGAGCCTTATAATCCACTTTGCCTCTTGGATCTCAGTGTAAGTCTTCATGTCCCCACCTCTAGTGTTAGGATATATCATTTCAATAACCCTAAATCTAAAGACAGGGGTCTCATCTAATTCTAGGACAGGTTTTGAGAGTGCATTAATGGTGGAACCAATCCTAATTTGATATAAGTGTTCACGGATCCTATCCCTGAATTTCCTGTTAGTTTTACCCGCATAATACTTCCCACAGATCTCACAGGAAGCAAGGTAACAACATGCTCAGACATACAATTAACAAATACAGGAAAGACATACTCATGTCAGTCAAGGGGATGAATAAAAGTACTATTGGAATTTATGAACCCACAAAAGTTACATTGTTCGCATGGAAAAGTCCCAAAGGCATCATGCCAATCAATCCTATCCCTATTAGTGGGGTAACATAATGACCTCTTCAAATTAAACTTGTTCTTATATACAAACTGTGGGGCATCTCCTGCAATCTCTCTAATATCAGAGTCCACTGTTAACACTTCCCAATGATTCCTAATTATATCCTTGATATGTCCTACATCCCTATTATAAAATATGGGAATTCTGATAGTATCAAATCCATTGATGTTATTAAGTTGGTTAATACTGTCCGGGTGCTTTAATGGGTCTGCTCCTGCATGAACATCACCACAGGTGGCCCCATGGCTAATATAGGAGTCAGAAAAATATGGAGTAGCTATACTTTCCCTTAACATGGAAATCCCATCCAGATCCTTCTCAATATCATCCATCTTATACGCTCGAGCACTAAACCTCTGACGCAACTCATTCAGCTCATTAGAAAACCCTATATCTGAAGGGTTATAACGGGATACCAGCAAAGCCTGACCCCTGACTACATTCCTAAACACGTAGCTGGGGTGCATACTATGTCTATGCAAAAGTGCATTCTGGTGACAGGGCCTGTGCACCCCATCCACCATCTCATTGCAGGAATATACTTATTGGCATCTACAACTGGTCTAAGGAACATCTCGATGTAAATGGAGAGAGGTTCTGTGGACCACCCTCTAGTTCCTTAGACCAGTTGTAGATGTCAATAAGTATATTCTTAGGGACAGTTTTTGCTTGATTTGAATGTCGCACACCTCCACAGTGGTCTTGCAAACAGTGCACATACATACAGAGTGGCGTGGGACCAACAGGATATTAAATAATCTAGTCAAAGTTGAGACAAGATATAAGTGAATTAGACTACCATTAAGACAGCACATAATCGTAACAATATTATGATAAATGGTTTAGAGCAATCCTGAGGATGAGTCATTAGAAGATACCCATCCAGTATCCTCTATTAGGCCTGGCTATGTGTGTGGATATACCCATCCATAAACGGCACACAGCACTTTATAAAATTAGAGGGCATGTATTAAAAGTGAAAAAAAGTGAAGGGAAAGCACTTTGATGCTGTGCAAAGAAAGCAACACACAAGTGTCTTGGAAGGGCCATCACCATAGCAAATGCAAGTGGGAAAGATCTCCAGAAAGGACCCTGACAATTTTCTCTACTAAAAGTAACCCATTTATTGCTGTGGTCACCCTTGATAGAGCTTAGAAAAAGGAGATTAGAGAGCATAGCATGCTGGCTGGGATACCATATTTGGAGGAATGGGCCAGATGGTATAGAGCAGCCACATTGTTGAACAGAAATGCCTGGCACAGGTTGTGACATGATAAGACAGACAGGCAGTGCCACAAAACTAGCCAGCACTGATATGGTGAAAGACTTCAGATTCCCTTCAGACTTCCTGATTCCCCTCAGGTAGCCAACTTCATGTACTGAGTACTGAATGATGGTGACAGTGACATGACCAAGTGAATACTGAAGACGGCCTACAGGACCTAATCATGTCAGAGTTATACAGCATGCATATTACCTTCTCAACTGCAAGCTAAATCTGTCAGCAGCTTCTACGTCATGCAGGCACACACACAATGTTGTGTCTTTCGGCTTTTCCCAGTTAGGGGTCACCACAGCGGAACTCCGGTCCGCTAATGATTGGCAGCAGATTTTTAAGTGCCAAGTTGCCAGCCCTGATGCACAGCCTTCAACGAAGGTACGCCCATTCACGCATGTCTCCACACAGAAGACGCTTTAGCTGAGAATTGACAATTTTACTGCTGTTACTATAACTACTCACATATCTGTCTTTGGGAAGTGGATGCAAACCAGATCCTGCTGTGAAAATTCTTGTGGACATGCACAAGCCACACAGACTCATAAATTCAGCATCAAAGTCAGTTCAGCCAGGAACAAACTGGAAAAGCAAGATCTGCAAGCATTAGCACAAATTACTACACCACTGTGCTGTGCTGTGTTGCCCACATACAAATGCAGCTGAGAGTAGGGAATCCTCCCAACCTTTTTAGTCTGTCTTAACATTCCTTCATAAAATTCTGTGACTCCTAAAGATACTTAGGTACCACTTGTGCTATCAGAAGCATGTATATATACTCATCACATTCATACTGAAAGCCGCTTACAGTTCATTATTTTTCCTTATTCCTCTCAGAATAATCCTGACAACAACTCACTTACTGACAGAACCCATATAGGTTTATTGCATTATGCTTATGTATTCCAAAAACTGTCTGCATTCTTACTGTATGGTATACTTTGATTTATTTAATCAGTGCATGTGAGAACATCTCTTTCTTAACACAACTGTTTATTCCTGATATGTCTAATTGATTTTATCGTCAGGTGCATTAGGTGTTGTTGATAGAGAAAATATATAAATGGACTGCTATGTAAGGTTAAACCAAAACAGACAAATCAGTATTTTATCTTAGCATTTTTCTCCCATTTACAATTTTGTATTATAAATCAATCGTTTAATCCTTCCTTCACTTCCAAATGCTAGTTTCCTATTATTTAGAGACAAGGCATCTGTCTTGTGTCTCTATCTTTTTTCTAGTGGCAACACCTTTTCTATTCATATTCTGAATGCTTCTACACAGAACTATGGCTACAGATCTGACAAGATTGTGCACCCCCTTGACTTGATCTTTAAATTAGACACACCATTTCATGCATGACTTCATCGCGGTCAGTCACCTCTGGCTTTTCTTTTCTAATAGTCACATAATTCCAGGTAAATGTTCCTGTCTCATTGGTCATTCCACCTCATGTCCTTCTTCATCTGGTTTACTTGTCTCAATTTCCTAGCATTGGCATAGCGTCGGTTTTAAGGTAGGGGAAGCTGAAATCTGAATATGTATCTGTGTGTTTACACATGCATGCTTGTGTTTGTGTATGTGTGTGAATGTGTATGTTTTACTAAAATTGTAATGCTGAATTATCTGCTATCAGTCATGTGTTATCCTGTACTGTTAAGAGCACATTTAGAAGATTCTTATGTCTGCCTTCATCCTTCATCCCACCAACATTTTTGATGAACACAGCTGACAGATTTAATCTAAGTGCACACTGGTACCCTGGTGTACCTTAATCTTCATTCTGAATGCTAGCAGATTCTATATTTTGTCACCCTCCTCATTACACACCATCTGCTTTTGGCAGATAGGAAGGTGGAATCATACCAGATAACCTCATATTCTCTCTCACTCACTTGTTTCCCACCAGAGGATGTCAAACACTCATGAAAATGTGACAATTTCTCCTAGATTCTATACAAGATGCAAAAAAGTGGATACACTGTATACACAAACTGTTGTCATAGTCCTGCTGTTTATAGGAGTCAATCAGTGCGAGCTGCTCCCTGGAGTTAACCTTCTACCTACCTCTGTTTGTTGACAGAATTCAAATGAAGGGTCACATCTCACAATTTTTTGAGGTTACTTGATTATATAGAAACATCTACTTGTAATTATCACCCCTCATAGCATTACACCAGCATTCTTTCAGTACCCATCATTTTTCAACCTGGCAACCTAACCAATACGCAAGCTCTTTCCAAAAAAAAAAAATTCTCGACACACAAAAAAAAGTTACAAGTAGATGACACATCGTCTCTGAGCAGTCGGAAACCTAGCCCCTACCTAAGCTAACAGTGGAACCTGAAACAGTTCAACACAGTTTAAACCCTCCCTTTCAGATTGTCTGTGGTAAGTATCTTTTAAAGATCAGATTAATCAGAAACACAAGAAACAGCTTCCTGCAGTCACATGGAGCAGTATGTCAAGCTGGTATGTTCCCATTGCACCCCACCACACTATAGTTACTAAGCAATGATCAAAAGGAAAAAAGAAGTTATTTTTCTGAGAGGTCTCAAGAAATCTAAAGAATAGTGTCTTCACATCCCAGAAAAAAAAATGTGTTTCCCATTCTTCTTACCCCCTGTTTCTTATTAAGAGGTGCATTCCTCATATTTAGTCTTGCAAAAAAAAGTCCATGTTCCTCATAGTTCTACATTGTACAGGTGTGTTACCTACTCATTGTTAACATCATTACAATGCTTACAGTCATGGCAGAGATATAATGAATGTGATTGGCCATCTCACTGTGATGCAAATGAGAGGGGAGGTCATCAACACATTATCCAGAATGGTAATGGTACAGTGAGCTAGAAGAATCCCAATGCACTGGAATATAGTGTCCGGATTAGCTGCCCAGCAACTTAACAGACCTCAGACAGAACACCTGTAAGCCAATCATAATTACTTCAAACAGTGTTATACCTGATATAATACAACAGAAGCATAGACCATGGGCTGCTTCATGAGGAGTGGTAGTGAAGAGACAATGCACCAAAAAATAACACCCTGATCTTTGGTGACTTCAACTACCCCACCATAGACTGGGTGAATTATTCCTGCACTCACTCAATGATTCCTTGACTTCAACAATTCTAGCACACGACCAGCTTGTCTCATTCCCCACAAGGGGAGATAACATTTTGGACTTCGTTCTCACCAACATGGTTGGCCACTGCACCACTCCTATAGTATGTTCTTTCCTGGTGAGATCAGATCATCGGTGTGCTTTATTCGAAGTTTCTGTCCCACCCAACCCCTCCCCAGCTGTAACCTGGCTAAAAAACTTCTCAAAAGCTGACTACAGCCTCCTAAGTGAGGGTATCAGTAACTTCACACCACCACTCCCCTCAGAGGATGCAAACAACTATGCTGAACACTACGCCAATGCAGTATACAAGCACCTGTACAACTGCATGGAATCAGCCATACCCAAGAGAACTGAAACCTGCTCCTCAAGGAAACACAAACCTGTTTGGTGGACATCCTCTATCAACAGGCTTTACAACAAAAGGAAGAAACTCTACTCCAAGGGTAAAAAAGGAACAAATTCTAAATTAGAAAAACTCCTTCCTCAGCCTCAACAAGCAAATTAGATCATTAGTGAAAACATCCAAAGCCAATTATGAGTTGAAACTAGCCGCCAAAACCACAAGTCCTTCTTTAGTTACATCAGGAACCTCCATGGCAAAGCCTAGGTTTGTTCAGAATTAGTACTTAACTGTACCATTTACACTGATCCTGTTGACTTTGCCAACCTGCTAGCTGGTAGGTTCAGTGCAAACCTCACCCCCATCCCCTCCCAAAGGCCCATTCGACACCCTTGATACTTGTCCCACACCTCACATCTCTGTAGATCAAGTGTTAAAGGCCCTCTCCAAGGCAAAGATCACAGCTTCCATGGGACCTGATAGTATCCCAGACTGTATTCTGTACCATCTCCAGCAAGAACTAGCTTTCCCATTCAGCACCCTATTCAACCACAGCCTAATTACAGGCTTTATTCCAGTAGAGTGGAGAACTGCCATTGTCATCCCCTTGCACAAAGGTAGTGCCACTACTGACCTGGGAAACGATTGCCCCATTAGCTTGGCAAGTCTGATCTATAAAGCCATGGAGCATATTATTATGGATCTCATAAACAAGGACATAGGCAATCTCCAGGCACTTGACCCCACCCAATTCGGATTCATCATGGGGAGATCTTGCCTACTGAACCTGATTGACTTCTTTGAGACTGTCACCAAGGCCCTGGATGAAGGAAAATCAGTACATACAACTTACCTTGACTTGGCCAAGGCCTTTGACACAATCCTCCACTCAGACATCATTGAAAAGCTAATACAACTTGGCATACATCCCTATCTCATCAGGTGGGTGGCCACCTGGCTCACTGATAGGACCCACAAGGTGAAAATAGGTGCCAGCACCTCCCACAGCAGACCTGTCCCTAGTGGTGTTCCCTAGGGATCTGTACTGGAACCCCTACTGTTTGGCATCTACTTCTCAGAGGTCCAGACAAAGACAAAGTGCCAGTGGCTGACCATGTTTGGGAATGACTGTAAGTTGGGTGCTGTCATTGACTCCCCAAATGATGGTAACATACTGCAAGAGTGGCTCACAGCTACAAATGACTGGTGCCAAAGTCATGGCCTTAAGTTAAATGCAAAAAAAATGTATTATCATACCATTTGGCAAAAACATGGCCCCTACTGATTACCACATCAACGGCAACCCCTTAAGCATACAACCTGTGGTGAGAGACCTGGGTACTCAGGTTGACAACAATCTCACATTTGACCATCATGTGGCGGCAGTGGTCAGAAAAGCCTTTTACTTGGTTCATCTCATAAGTAAAGGGATTGCATCCAGGAAAAAAAGGAGGTTATTACCTCTCTGTACTCCTCTCTCATTAGGCCTATAATTGAGTATAATTCCCCTTTTGATATGTACCTCTCCAAATACCTGCACCAACTGGAAAGGCCACAGAAATACCTCACAAAGAGAATCCACACCCTCTAACATCTGTCCTCTGAGGACAGGCTTAAATCACTATCACTCTACTCAGTATCATACAGATTGCTCAGAGGTGATCTGTGTCTCGCCTACAAGGCAATATTGGACCCTGCCCTACTAGAGATGCTCCATATCCACAAGTCTAACTCCTCATGCATTACCGGCTGCTCAATAGGCCTAAGGTGACAGTATTGAATGAGGGTTTTTTGGGGGGATAAACTCTTGGCTAGCCTTGTAAGGGCCCCAGGGCCATTAGACTAGTAACCTCCTATGATCCCAAATTACACTTTTTTTTCAAATAATCAACAGAAAGAAAAATGTTGCAAAACACCTGCTGTCCCAACCTTCAGAGATATGCAGGCTAGAAAACTTTAACCTGCATAACATGCTCAGTCATTTTATTAAATGCAAGAAGTAATTGGGTTATACTTCTTTATGAATCACAGAAGGCACTAGAAACATTACAGAAAATAGGAAATGCTCAGCTGCAGCACCTATTAAGCTATGAAAAAGTCAACAGAGCATCTCAAAAATATAATGCAGTTTGTTTTTGGCTATGCATAACAGATGTTAACAAATAATCAATAGAATACAGTGAAAAGCAACAGAAAAGTATTGCTTTAATCACCCTATCATCTACCCCCCCCACACACACACACACACATACCTCTGAGCTTTACAGCTACCTGATGATAGGGGCGTAGGCTGCTGTAATGCTGGGGAGGACCATTCACTTGGTAAATAACATCCAATCAGCTCATGGATAATAGAAATGATATTCCATTTTTCAGTGACAGTTCGGCAGACTGATGACTTTGGCAACTGCAAAAGTGGCTGCCAAACTCCCGAACCATTTGGTTGTGGAAAAGCAACACTGGAGCCTAAGACAGTTCTACACAGACTAAACCCTCTCTTTCAGATTGTTTCTGATAAGTACTTTCCAAAGATCACATTCATCCAAATCACAAAAAAACTCTTTACACAGTCACACATTTAAATTACATGCACAGCATGTTGAGATCAACTGGTGGGAAAATGTGGAGGGAAGACTTGTCACCAATCAGAATGCATGTACATGACCCCTACATGACCCCCTAGTACTCCAGTGTGCCTTCTTGTGATCACATTTGAGTAAATTATCCCCAGCAGCTTGTAACAACTGAATTTAAAGCCTTCAAAGTTAGCACTTTAGATGAAGGGTCATTTGATTTCTATTATCTAATTATTTTGCATCTGACAACTGATATCTGCATGACATAAAGGAATTTGAGAACCTTCATCTTCAGAAGCTGAACACTTGTTAATAAAGTTGGCGTTTTGCCAGATGTATTAGTCTCTTTGAGAACTACCATGTTCTGTTTCAGATTTTTGATACTGATTCCCCCCATTAAATGTTAGGATTACATGTAAATAAGATCTGTGGCACTCTGTGAAACATAAGAATGGCAAAATGTGGCCACTGTGGTCATTCATTATTACTAGCTGTTAGAGCATCTCATGGTCACATCTACTAACACTAGTTGCATTTATCATCAGTTACATAAGGTGAGGACATTCAGTGCAGGCAGTTATCTCAGTCAGAATGCTGTGTGTGTGTTTGGTGTACAATCACTGCAGTGAAAACATTGGCTTAATGTCTCAGGCTCTCCTAAAATGTTAAGCAAAATGCTTGCTGTGGGAAATTACCCCTGCATTTATTAGCTGATGGTTGGAGTCCTTGGCTCTATCAGTCAAGAGTATAATTGGGAATGAACTACATGCTTACTGCTGAGTAGAATGTATAACGTCTATGCTGCACTGTACATAGTATGTATAACATTAATCACTTCTCTGCCTTTTGACTAAGATTAAGTGTAGGCAACCAGACAAATCCTTCCTGACTGCCATTTGAGTCCTGCAATGAAACACCATTGTTTACACTATAGCTGCGAGTATTCTGTGCTTACCAATAAAAACAATAAATAGCATGCAATAAACAGCATGCAACATCATAATGACATATGTATATTATTAGGATTCATTTGTGAAGGAAAAAAACACCATTACTATTTGCGGTAGCGTTGTCGCCTCACAGTTAGACATTGCCCGTTCGATTCTCAGTTAGAGCGTCTTCTGTGTAGCGACATGCGTGAGGGCATTCCTTTGTTGAATGTTGTGCGTTAGGCCTGGCAAGCCAGTACGTAAAAATCTACTGCCAGTCATTAGCGGACCGGAGTTCCGCTGTGGCGACCCCTAACCGGGAAAAGCCGAAAGACACAAACAAACAAACTATGGATAGTTGGCAAAAACATATGATCTTGATTGTATGCTGTGAAATAAGACTGCTTACAAGAGATGAAATGAGAACCTATAGCCTAATGTTGAAAGTTGAACATATGCTAGCATTCCCTGATGTGGACTTCTAGCAGTAAGCAACAATCTGTGGGTAAGCACAATAAAAGTAATTGAAGCCTCTGTGAGACACTGTGTGAATTCAACATTACCTGGTTGGCCTGCTTCATTTTGCCTAAACAAAGATAATAGTACATGCTTTCTTTCAAAGAAAGCATGTATAATTATCTTTGTTTATGCAATTTCTTTGCAGAAAAAAAAGCTAAGTGAACAACTCCTAATGCAGGGAATCTTGCCACTATGCTTCTGTTTCTTAGATATTGTTACGTCATCGTAAATGATAATAGTACATTAAGAATTTTTGATAATGTAACTTATAGGCTGATTGTCCCACCCTCACTGGAATATTGTTTTTAGAGGTTGTTTTATTCTATGCTGCTTGGAGTTTCTTCAAGCAATAACAACTCAGTTTGAAAATCTTTTGACATTTTTTCATTTTTCAATTATTCTTCATTTTTTCATTGCTCCTCCAAAGCATCATATTGCAATACTCTGCATTCATGCCTCAGTACATTAATTCTTTCAGATTTCAAACCATTAATTCAAGATATAATGCTCACACCTGTAGTATTATTATTATGAAATGCTTGACAAACAAAACTTTATTAACTATGAGTTAGAAATATATTCAAAATGTATTAGTTAACTATCAGGTAGAAAACTTATAAAAACATGTAGTTTATAATTCTCCTGGAAATTTCCAATATTTTTACCATAATTACTTTCATTTACATATCTTAATTGTGGAAAAGTACTGCTTGCAGTATGCATACGTTTTTATATTAGTAATTGTTATTTGTCAAATAAAACAAAAAACATTTACAAAAATGGACTAATTGTATCAACAGAGACCTTCAACATAGTGCATGAAATACAATTAATGAAGAGAAAATTTGATGCAGAAAAGTAAGATTCAAAACAAAATTACTTTAAAATAACACAGCAGTTATTCTCTTGAAAACATAGCCTTTATAGCATGCATTTTTAATAATCCTTTAACTGTTTCAATTTACCAGATTAAAAATCTACCAACAGAACAATAAAGAAACACTGACCTGGATAATTTGCTCAGCAGTTGTTGAATTTGGAGTAATGTGAAATGTTTCCTGGCTAACTGCTGTGTGATAATCATAATAATCATTACAGAGTAATTATTTGAAAGGGCATTTAGTGCAGTCATACAGAATAAAATAATGCAACATGCTAAACGTAGTACCGGGAGTCATTAGAGAACCACAGGGAATGAAAGGGTAAAAGTGAAATAAGTAACAAGTCACGGCGAGTTCATAATCGTTCAAGATGTGGAAATGTGACTAATATCACAATTTTCATTGAATGCTAGGATTTACCATATTGATTTTAAATCATAGCCTTTACAGCAATGCTATGTCAGCTTTGAAGAGGGTTGAATGACTAAAAGTTAAAAACATTGACACAAATTTTCATTTTTTTTTAGCGGAAGAAGTTAATTTATTTGAATATATAGAAAACCAAACAACAGTTAAATTTGAAATTTATGTGCTAGTGCAGATGTAGCCAAATGTGACTAATCTTTTAAAAGAAAGGAAAAACAAACATGATGTCTGAAAGGCAATGTGCTCAATAGGTAGAATATACATTTAAAAACCTGGACAGATTTGTTAGAATTGTAGAAAGACATTCGCTCATGACATGACATTAAAGATTAATTACAAAATCATGAATTTGGAAATCTTGAAAAGTATACAATTTAAATACAATATACATATAGTATTTAGTGGCTATGACTGTCTTTGTGATAACTGAAGAAAAGAGCTATTTGTTCCAGAACCCCATGCCCAACATAAATGACAATATCAGCATAGAATGTTTGATCAGATTTTATTGCACCAAGAAATACAGAAGACTTCCAACCAAATATGAAATTAGAAGTATTAACTAGATATTGCACACAACTTTTGAGGTAGTGTGATAAGCTGCTCACATCAAGCATGCCAACGTCATTCGGAGAGGACAATAAATACTATCAACCTTTAATGCCACCAAGTATGGGCAGCATAGAATAATGCTTACCTTGGTATGCTAGCAACCTTCAGAACGACTAGGTATGGGTGGCCTGGAAGACTGCTCACCTCCATTCTTACCCACTAACAATGTTACATCACTGCTCACTAAAACAACAAAGCTCTTCCTAAGCAGCATAAACCACCTCTCACTTTTCATAAAACCAGAAATGAAGGAAGGAAAAAAAGAAGGACTTTGCCTTCTTCAAAGGAAAAAAAAATCCTTCTTCCAGCTTCCAGACTGCCTGCCCCCCCATTACTTCCTAAACATACTACCTCAGAACTCAACTGCTAATAACTTGACCTACCACCTCCTTCTTTTGTCAGCTAAATGCACATTAAAAACAACCAACCAAATCTAATAAATGTATACCACCACTTTTAAACTACATCCCAAACCCCAAAATGAATACCATCACAATGGTTCATACCCATGAGACCTAACAAAGGACCTACCATAGCCACCCTGTGGTACCAACTAACCTCTCATTGCCTTCATTGGTTAATAAAACAACTGACTTAAAATCATCCTGGAATGATGGCAGCCCACACAGTACTTCACATAAAACAACTTGTTACTTGACACTAAGTTAAAACCTACACAAATATCCCCACCAGAAGCCTTCTTTATTCCTGTAAACAAATCTCCTAATCTGCTGGAAACCTGTGAACCCCCCCCCCCAAATACTATAAAAAAGAAGGGCCTTATCCACCTCAACTTTCTAAACACTTATAAACCTCAACTTCGGCTTGCACTTGGAACACCAAACCATAAACTTACCTGCCTCCATTTCTTCCAAACTAGCCACACAACTCCTGGACACCAAAATCCCTCCATATGTCTAAAGCACCACTTGATAGTCCCCATCTGCATTGCTTTAGCTTGCCCAACTCAGCAGTCCATAGACTGTAATCGCTACATGCCTCTATAATGGTTTGCCCAATAAGTCACTTATATGAACAGCCCCTACATACCTGGAAGCCACCAACAATGATCATAATTAACTATAACTACTACTTTCTAAGCTATGCAGTTTTCCAGCAATGACCTTGACCATTAGTCCCCCCAAGATGAGCCTGACCCCCGTGCTGACTAACCCCCAAACATGCCCCATAATTCCAAAATTCACTCAAGATATTAATGGCCAGTAACTCTCACACCCAGAGATCTGGCTCTAGCACTTAGTTCTGCTCTGTGTGCCCAAAGAATTCTACTGGTCTCCTCCAAAACCCACCTAAATATAAATGTCTAGCCAATAGCCACCAAGGTTGACTACCTTAAATCTGTGCACATCCTTTAGGAAGGTGCAGTATAGCAGTCTAGCTGATCTAGACCAGTCCTTGGCATATAGACGATCAAGCTGTGCTACAACATTCTAGCTGACCTATCCCAGAATTGCTGAACTAGTCATCCTGCGACACCTCTCCAACTATTTAAACCTTCACTCATACCTACTCTAGACTCACCTATATCTCTTGACCCAAGTTTCAAAATTAAGCTACAAAACTAAGCATGCTATTGCTTGTCTGCAAATATCTTAGAAGGCTCAGGAATAAACATATGAGACAAATTAGGCTACCAGCTACATAGTGCCCATTTCCTCAATGACTTTGTACTACCCTTGTTTCAGATTATGTTTGCTGATCCCAGAATCAATGTTGATGTGTTCAACAAAACTAGAACCTACTTATCTCTGTTTCTTCCCAGCATCATTAAGTGTTGGGTTGGGAATATTCACAAACGTAATGTTCCCTGACACATTAACTGGGCACCTGCCTACAAACCCAAATTCCCAATGAAAATTGATCTATACCTAACAAACTCCATCTGCATTACCCTCCCTTGTTTAGGCTTGCGTATTATTATTAGGGTAAATGATAAGTTATCCCAACTGCAGGAAATGATTGACCTTTTGGAATGATATAAATAGTTTGAAGGCACATGCATCCAAGCAATAGTATTCAAGTAACTAATTAACTAACTGAAAATTCATTTCTTAGGGTTAACCCCACTAAAACAAAATACTTTATCTGGGGATCCCATAGGGTATTCATTTTTTTTTTACAAGCCATGGCACGAGGGACCATTGCATACTCTTTGTGTTAACAAGCATCAACCATACTGCCCCGTGGTACAGAACTGGAAAATATTAACCTAAGTACCTGGGGAGAAAATAGCATGCACAGCCTACTGAACTCTCAGTCCAACAGTGAGAGTGCTACCTGTTAAGAAAACATTGTTTTGCATGAACCTGCTGTTACCATATATTTCAAATAAGAGCACAATTTTAGTGTGAATACATTTTGCTCAGTTTATGGTCAAAGCAGTGTCATACAGTTCATTCAGCTTTTTGGTCTGCTTGTATGTCTTCAGCATTTAACACTATAGCTGCCGGCTCCTGGTTGAGCTCACTGGAGGAGTTAAGGTGTGTTTTTCCTTTTGGAATTGTTTGTGTACTGCAACAAATCCTGGTTCCAAGTTATCATATATTTATTAGGAAATGATGATCATATCATTCATTAGATGCACTCTGTGCAAACTAATGAAAATCACCCTTTGCATCCTGTCAAGGCCACATTCTGACAAAGCAACACTGGAAATGTCCAAAGAAGAAGGGGCTTTCCCAAGGCCTAATTTCTACAGACAGCAACAAAATCCTCTGTAAAGGAAGTATGCAGACTATCAAATGGCACATCTACCGTGTCACAAATATAACTGTCAGTAATTGACTAATATTATAATTGACTATCCCTAATTTCTTTACAGCCTCCCTCTTTCTACTAGTACCATAGCCAGATGTCTTCCTCCAATACATACCTGTACTCTGGAACAAAATACTCCAAGAAAATGGATCAATGACCCTCTTGAAATCTTTAAGAAAACCCAAAACCAGTACCTTAAAATTCTTGAAGTATCATAAACATCATCTTTCCTTCTCTCAGCATCATGGTACCATATCATTCATCAGCTGGCATGGGCTGGAGGCATCCTTAAGGTTGTTTCACTTTAGAGGCAACAGTTTGCCATAGTCCTTATCGGCCTCTGCAAAACAAAAGAACAGTTAACATCTAAGTTTTCTCCTTCCCTTCCCTGCCCCTCCCCCAGTCTCCATTCCCTGTGCTACCATGCTCTTTCAGACTATTTCACCCCACCCCCTAAGAATTAGTTAATTTTTGCTTCCTTTCCCATTGCTGAGTTGCAGACATGAGCCCTGCTCCACATATCTAGACCTTCCTGGAATGTTAGCATCACAACATGACTTAATGCTTACAATTTGTTAATTTACTTTCCTGCCTATTATTCGATTTCTTTAACTGTTCTCTCCTCTGTGCAATTTCCTTCTTCTTCCTGTTTCCACGTTGTTCCTTTTCTTTACTTGAGTGTGGTTTAAACAGCTGATAAAGCTTCTAGTGATCCTGTATGTGTATTGCCTTGCCCTATACTGTCGTAGCTAAATGTCGCTTAATACATTTATTACTAAAGTTGAGACATAATCATGTACCTAAAATCATTTGCATTCCTTTGATAATATTACTGTGTTTGTTGCTCTATTTTATTATAGCTCCTAATAACTAATCTCCCCCCCAATTCTCCTCATGTTCAAGGACTAAATTTATTTACATTCCTTTGACAGACTTACAGTGTTTGTTGAATGTCCATTTTTGTTCTGTTTTGATAAGTCTATCTTGCTCTATTTTCTTATGTCCCCTTCTAATAACTAAATCCCCCATATTCTCCTCATGTTTGAGGACTAAGTATCCTAACCACCTTCCCCCTAAGCACACCTCTGAACCTGAACAGCAATCCTTTGACAAGACCATGGGTATTCATGAAAATCAGGATCTGTTGAGGGGTATGATCACCAATATAAATAGTTCTGCCCCCTCTGAATACAACAAATGAAACAGAATAAAAGGTGTGGCAGGGCTTTTAAAACATGAGATCTGGTTTAAGGATTTAATCTTCTTGACAGTGGATGTTAAAGATCTTTTCACATCTGTACCTAAGATGGATGGGCTAGAATTATTCGAGCAGATACTTCATACCTGGTCTACTCTCAATCATGATCAAGCTGGGTGCATGTCTCACTAACACTAATGTTATTGACAACACAACACCATCTACAAACTTTGAGAAGGCATGTGTTATACAGTACAGCCCAATTTCAATGGATATAAAAAATATAATTAGAAAAAAATTGGAGTATTTTTAGAGTTAATCAAGATATCAAGAGAATGATAGGGGATGGACCCTTATTTATCAACAGAGTAGGTAGTAATGTTAAAAAAGTGTTGGAAAACAAAGGAAAGCTCATCACTAGTTTACCTACTGGTACAAGACCTTGTGGTAGTTGTAGTCAATGTTCATTTATTTGTAAAGAAAGTAGTAGTAACTTGACAATCTACATTAATAGTAAAATTATATTTAAGAGAGGGAACTGTTTAAGCTTTAAATTCGTCTGTTTAGCTATATGTGAAACATGTGGTGCAAATTATGTAGGAAAGACAGAACAGAATATATGAAGACACCTATAACATTAAGAATAAGAAAGAAACCAATGCTTTATATAGGCATTCTCTATTATGTGAAGATTTCAGCAAGCTTAGGTCTGGTATATTGGTGACCACCAATATAGACCCTAGGGGAGGGGACTGGAAAAACCTTTTACACAGAAAGGAGTTTCAATGACAACTGAGGTTAGCTGCAAATTTGTCCCCAGGTCTGAATGAATTTATGTCCATAGTTTCAATTTTAAAATTGAAAGCAGAAAGGTTTTAAGAAGAGCTGATATATTATATTCTGACATATAAAACAAGAAATAGATATACATTCTATGGTTGTGGGACAACATTTTTTAAAAGTACATTAATTTTAAAATATGAGTTTAGAGGTAAACATATTTTTAAATAATAAATAATATATATATATATATATATATATATATATATATATATATATATATATATATATGTATACTTTTTAGCTCTTTTAGCTTTTTTACAAGGAACAACCTGTGATGATGAGTTCATTTTAAACTGGCATGTCATTGGTATAATTTCATCCAATTATGGTTGTTCAAGGGGTATTTAAACTGACTGCTCATTGATTTTGTACATTCTGATGAAGTCCTCATTACAGAGGGATAAAAGCACTTAATGTCTGTTCAATAAAGAGGATTCTGGTGCTGGGTACTCCACAGTGCATTGTTTTAATACAACAAAAGAAACCCTGATGCTCTCCTCTCTGGCATCATAAACCAAGTTCAAGCCCATGCATCTTCTGACTCAACATTGCAAGAATCAAAGCAACACTATGTGACAGACTGGAGCTGTTTTGGTAACTCAGAGGCCATCAAGTATCCCCTGATTACCGTTTTTCTTTGACAGATATGACCTGCCTCCTTTTTTCACTGTGAAACACTTTCCAATCTACATCCCTGCCACTCCAGCCCTACTTTCCACTTCGGAAAATGAGACTTCAAAATTCCAATTAACCCATTTAAAGACAACAATGAAATTCTGCAAAATTCCTTAAGCTCTTTATCTCTAGGGAAAGCGCTAGGCTCTTCCACATATCACCAACTTTAATTTTATTTTCTTTTTTATTTTATTAAAAATACTCCAAATTGCCTAAGCATATCTCTCAAAAATCCTGGCCATGACACAGCATCACCACAAACCGTGACGATGTTCCATGTCCAGTTCACTATGTCCTTACTGCATTGGAATGCTGGTGATGTATTATATTTTCATGCATTTCACTTTACTTGTCAAGTGTTCCTGCATTTTCTTCCATATACACAGCAACTTCCTCTTTGTCACATGACCACGTGAACATACTCCAAAAACTTACTAATAATCCCTTCCCTTCAACGATTAAAGACCTAGACATATAACTATACAACCACTGTGGCTAAGTCTGGCTTATGCCTAGATGCCCTTACTACACCATGCAACCATAATCCATGCTGTACCAAGTAAGACATAAAGCAAACTTTGCACCTTTACCAAAAATATGCACCACTAAGCAGCATGCTCTCAATTCAGCCTTTAATAACTGGGCTGCATTCCAGGCCATGGGGTTGTTGATGGTAGGGCAGAAGATCAAGGAACTGCAATTTACTACCCCAGAGGGTGATATTAAAAGTTATACCTCCATATGGCTATAAACCTACTTCCCCATGCGGGCTATTTCAGTTATTTGGTTCCTGTAGACTGCTACCCCTGTTCCCGAGCCATCATTGAATAAAACACTCTTCTGAACAGCTCTGGACCTACTACTCAGGCAACCATTTAAGGTATGTGAAAAGCTAATCAACTGTCTACTGACTATTCCTTTGATAATCACACAAAACCTGCATTGAAATATATAGTAATTTTTGTTTAAATATATATCATGCCAATATACCCATGGTCACTCCTCTATAGCATTCATTGCTAGCAACTCCCATAGTATATGCCTGCCCTTTACTAATTAAAGGATATCAGACTTACCCTACTTCAAAGACCTGTTACTTGAAACCATCTATTGGCTGCTTGGACTCTAAGAGTAAGTCCATTTAGAATGGGAGTGCCTATCCTTAGGGCCAAAGAGGTGAAGTCACCTAATTTTCCCATTATATATCTAGCCCTTCCCATTGTTGACTCTACCAATCTCACTTCCTGCACAAGCTTATTCCCTTCTCAGCTTTTCATTTCCTGCCCTTAACCACTTCCCTTCTCCCTTTCTCTAGCTGCCATAGCAACCACTCTTAACCAGACTATCAGCTCAACCCTCTCCCGCCAGAATTTCAGAGACAAGTCTGCATTGCAAACTCCATTTTGATAATAATTTATTGCTTTATTGGAGAAACCCTTCTATATGATGCATCTAAATGCTGAAGCCACAGGTGGCCTAATAATGTTCATAATTTATACATATCTAACTCTTGGGTTATTCTGTATATTCCATTAGTTTGCAAAATGTGAAAACATATGACTGCATGCCACATTAAGACTAATTAGTGGGACTGCAACTGTTAAGTGTTAATTTGGGCTGCTGTTGCATCTCGGTTGGTCCTTGTATTTGAAGAATGACAGCTGGGTCCACATTCTCAGATTATGGCAGACACATTTGTAGTAGTCATAGCCCTCTGCCATGGTGGTATTTTGTCTCTCTTCCTCTCTGTGATTGTCATGTGTAGGTTATCAAAATGCAGCTGAAATGCAGTTTGGGGGAAGTGAGGATGGCAACTTTCCTGACTTGTAAGGGATTTTGATCTCCAGCCTGTCTGGTGAGTGATTGTGATCTCCAGCCTGCCTGGTGAGCGATTGTGATCTCCAGCCTGTCTGATGAGTGATTGTGATCTCCAGCCTGCCTGGTGAGCGATTGTGATCTGTAGCCTGTCTGATGAGTGATTGTGATCTCTAGCCAGTCTGGTGAGTGATTGTGATCTCTAACATACGGTGGAGCAGTTCATTACTAATTGTGAAACAGCTGAGAAGAAAATCAGCACATTGAAGAGAGAGGTTGTGTTTCTCACCCAGAAAAGAATGGATTGTCTCATGTAAGATTATGTCTATGGGGGGAAGGCAAATGCATCTAGTGGAGGAGTGTAAGTATTCTTCACGCATGAGAGTAGAAGGGATCAGGAGATTCACCAGTAGATGGGTGCAGTGGAGGTAGGTCTGCAGGGTTATAATGGACTGAAGAGATCAAGCAATAGACTTTTCAACTAAACAGAGCAAAACCATGCACTAGATGACATTAAAATAATGCTTTCTACACAAGCTCTGGAATTATTTAGTTGGATGTATGATATGTAGGTAAATGAGCCCATACACATAAATGTCTGAATTGTCGAATTTTGCTTTTGGGCAGGATGAACAAAGACTATAACTTTTTCATGACACATGCATCAGGAATATATAAGTGATATCAGCTCATACAAGTCACTTGTGCATGTGTGCACATCATACACATTTACAGTGATGGGCTGTACTACTCACTGTTCATTAACCCTGCTGTAAACATGACTCACATTTTGACATTTTGTATAGTCATATAGGAATGGCTACCTCTGCTAGTGTCCAATGCAGAATGGCTGCTGGTGTCTGAGACACTATAAGATGATGCTCCATCTCCTCATCTAATTTAGGGAATGGCTAATGGGGACATATTACCAGACACTCTGCAGGGATGATGCCTGTTATGACTGGATGAGATATTGACAAGGACAAAAGGCATTACCAAGTTAAGATATCACTACATTGACCAGCAATGTCACCAGCCTGATGACCTTCTTCAATGTGATATAGACATTAGACAGTTATGCCCACACATGTATAGTAAGTGTGACTCTTATATTGTTTTTTTCAGAATTGTTGTCATTTCCTCAGTAAAGATGTACTCCTCCTACTTGCAGATCTGATATATGCAATTATTACTTTGGTGGGGTACTGTGAAGGGTTATAGAATGTGACTGTGGTGGTGGTAGTGTTCATGTGAGGTAATGCCAGTGGACATTTAACCATGTTCTGGGAAAATATCACTCTGTACGTTGGCATACCCCTATAGCTAGGGGGCATATAAATTGTCACTGGGCAACAGCTTATGGGGCAGAAGAATAGGGGAATGTGTGATATATATTATGCTAGTAAATGAAGAGAGGAGAGAGCGCTCCAAGAGAAACCGCACTTTATTGGTGAAAATCAGCAACAATAAATCCAAATCGACTGAACCAGGTAAAATTAACGCTTTCCAAAACAAACACAGCGTTTTCGTCCACTACAAAGTGAGACTTCATCAGATAAGTGGGTATAGTGCAATTAATCATTTATATAATGAGATTAAAAATCCAATAGCCACTAAGAAACTTTGCATTTTGGTTAGACCAATAGCTGAGGTGAGACTCATTAAAAGTTAAAAACATAAAATGTTAAAATAAAATAAAATAAAAACTTTTGTTCATTCCAAAAGTTGTAATATTAAAATATGTAAATAAGTTGACCATATAATCAATAACTTGATAAACAAGCATATAGTCTGTGTTATAACCTGTTGTGTTTAATAGCTGAAATCCTTGTAATTGTTTTAAGTTGTGGGCTGTATAATATATTGTAGCACCATCTACTGTTATTTTGAGGTAATGACATCTGTGATTTATATTTTGCCTGCCTTTAATTTTAGTACAGGGACCAGGGATATACATTCATTTAACCCAGGCTGTTTGGTGGCTTCTAAAAGGATTTGCCACCATAGTTCCTTATATTCAAGCCATTCTTCCCAAGGGCCTCCTCTCAAATCTTTGTGCACCTGTTCCAATACAAAGAACGAGAATCCAAAATTCTTGCAAGTTTTAGTGTGTTTAAATAATGCATTAGTTTCTTTTTCCTTTAGAATTTCATATAGGTGTTCGTAAATTCTTCTTTTTAGAGCTCTTTCTGTTTTTCCGACATAGAATGAATAACAGCTGGAACATAGGGCCAAATATACCACTCCTTGTGATTCGCAGTTATGTAGTCCTGTACTGTAAATATTTATGTCTCTCGATTCTAGGAAAATCTCTTGAGTGTTAGAAATGTATTTGCACTGGTTGCAATGGCCACATTGATAAGTACCATAGTTGGAGTTTCTTACTTTTGTCCTATGATTGTCGTAGTTGGTTTTGTTGTTCTCTAATAGCTTTTTTATGCTGTATGCATTCTTGTAGACTGTTTTCGGAGTCTTTGTTTTTATGTTTTTAATATCCGAAAAAGAGATAAATTTGTTCCATTCTGTTTGGAATATTCTTTTAATTTTGGAATTAAAGAGGTTGAATTCAAGAACTAAGGCTGATTGGTATTCAGATGCTTCTTCTTTATTATTATTATTGATAGCAGACTGAATGTCCAAGGTATCAGTGTTGGAAGTGGTACTGATGGTATTAGTCTTACAGCCTTTAATAGGTCTAAATTTAGTTGATCTATTACTTTCAACCTCTGTTCTTATATCCTTAATGAAGCCAGAAGGATATCCTCTTGCTCCAAACATGCCTTCTAAGGTGTTGCATTCAAAAAGAAAATCATTGTCTGTGCTGGTCATCCGACTTCCTCTGACAAACTGTCCTTTGACAATGTTCCTTTTGCAATGTGGGGGATGTGCACTGTCAAAATGTAAGAAGGAATTGCAGAAAGTGCTCTTCCTAAAGATCTTGGTTTCCAAATCATTTTTGTTATCGTTCTTATACACTTCAATGTCCAGGTATTGCAACCTGTCTGTTGATATGGAGTGTGTGAACCTCAAAAAATCTGTAGTATGGTTGATATAGTCGAGGAATTCATTTAGTTTGTCATGGCCTCCTGTCCAAAAAATTGCAATGTCATCAAGGTAGCGTCTATATAAGGACCAGTATCTTTGGTATTCTGAATGAATGATGAAATGGGATTCCCATCCAGCCAAAACTATGTTGGCATAGGTGGGTGCGCAGGCCGCACCCATAGCAACTCCCTTAAGCTGTTGGTAAAACTCACCATTGAATGTAATAAAATTGTATTTCAGTACTGTGTCTGTAAGTTCTACTATGGCTACCTTCTCTTCATGTGTTAGTGTCTTGTCCAGAAAGACCATTTCCTCAAATAGACTCATCCCTTCTTGATGAGGAATACATGTGAAGAGGTCCACCACATCAATTGTCACAAAAATAAGGTTCTCTGTCCAAAGATCCTTAGTGATGCTCCTAAGGAGGTCCCATGAATCTTTAAGGATAAGTTCATTGTTGTTGCAAATATGTTTGGTCTTGGCATCTACAAATTTGGCCATGGGAAGTGTTTTGGAGTTGTCCGCTGACACAATAGGTCTAAGTGGGGGGTCATAGACATTTTTGTGTACCTTAGGTATACCAAAAATGATTGGAATCTTCGGTTTAGGTACATATAGAAATTTATGCAACTTATTGTCTATTGTTCCCTCCATAATCATGTTGTCCAAAATCATATCAATTCTTTGATAGGCCACATTCACCTCATTGATGGATACACTTCTGTACTTACTGTCTTCCATGAGAATACTATTCATTTTACTTTCGTAAATGATATTATCCATGATAACAGCTCCCCCTCCTTTGTCTGGCTTCATGACTCTGATTTGTGTGTTGTTTCTTAGGTCGTTCAAAGTTTCCAATTCTTTTCCTGTAAGGTTTTTTGGTGTATTAGATGTTTTGAACTCCTTTCTGATTTCTTGTTCAAGTACAATGTCCAGATTCTTGATTTGTGGGTGGAGGGGCGGGTTGTAAATGTTACGCCTGGTAAGGCCTGACTGTAGGTGTTCAGAGGGGGGAAGAATGGCTTGTAAATTAACCTTTCTGAGAAATAGTTTGGTATCTATAATGGTTTGTACCAAGTCACCTCGAGTACTGGGAATGAATTTGAACCCTTTACTAAGTATGTCAAAATGACCTTTATTGATGGTGATGTTACTGTAATTGTAAATTGAAAAATTCTTGAAAGAATGGGTTGTCCCTGTGTGTAAAATCTCATCATCTTCGTCCGTAGCAGCGTAAACTGAATGATCTAGTGTGGGGGCAATAGGGGAATGTGTGATATATATTATGCTATTACTTTTTCTTCCATCCACCACAGATCACTATTGTGCACCTTTCTCTTCCAAGCATGAGTATAACAGGAAGATAACTATGTGGGTTGCTCCAAGAAGCTGTTCAAACTAGAGGCAAGGCAGATTTGTATTACTAATGTATGCTATCATGTTGGATATGCCCATTGCAGGCACCAAAAAACTTATGGCACCCTTCACATTTTGCCTCCAATCTGCATGTCCAGAAGAAGTGAATCAGGCACCTTAATGACTGCCTGCCTGCTCCTGCTTAGGCTGTTGCTAGGGAGGGTGATGAGGTAGCAGAGACTTGATGGAGAAAAGAGGTAACCCCTGTCTGCTAGGTAGGCCAGTCCCGTTGCTTGCAGTGTCCCAGTTACAGATACAGCAGGTGGTAGACTTGGTGAATGAGAGAGAATGAGAAACAGATACTTTGCATGACCATATGGATTGCTTCCTGAAGCAGATAACTAATTCACTCACCTGGCTGTTAGAGAACAGCAGACTATTACTACTTGCCACTCTTGTCCATCTGCTGGGTATGGGTGAGTATATTTCCCCTCTGGGAAGAGTGTCAGCAAGAATACTGTCTATACCCCATCCTATATCCAGTCAAATGCTATACCCTGTTATGGTGTGCAGTCTCTTATCTTGTGCATTGTCTAACACTCTTCAGCAAAACTGCCATATTGACTGTGTGTCTCTCAGTTTATTCTGTCTCTCCCTATCCTTGTGTGTGCATATCTGCCTTTATCTGCCTTGTTATGGTTTTTTCTGTTTGCCTTTGCCTACTAGCCTGACCCCTCTTTTTTCCTTCATCAATTTTTCCTATCACCCTTCCCCCTCATTCTTATGATCATATAAGAAAAAGGAGGGCTCTACCTCCACAAGAAAAACTTGCACTGCCTCTCCCATCCTGCACATTCCTATCTGCCTTCCTTCTGTTTGTCTCTCTGCCTATTGCATTTTATGTTTCCAACTTGTCTACGCACTTCTTTACCATGCAATGTTATCCATGATGAAGATATTCATGTGTGTGAGCTCCTGCTTAACATATTAATGTGGCCATTCTACTGTGGGTGTATTCACAAAACACCAATTTTTGGATGCTGTGTTATGAGATGTACTGCCAAGCATGCCAGCATTCTTACATGTACAAATATCAGGTGCATAGTCATGTTAGATAATATGATATGTCATCTAGTATTTAAAGGTGCACACAGTTTTTTATGATAAGGGCACCACAATGGAGCATATGTGCCCACTAGTACGATACACTAATCTGTGTCACTGTACTCTTCTGTGCAACCTTATTGCTGCATGAATAGGTCTTCTTAGACATTCCGTGTACTATTCTAAACAGAGCTCTGTGTTCCAGTGATGCATGTCTCCTTTTCAATTTTAATACTTTCTTTGCTGCAGAATAAAATAAGCTATGTGATGATGTGAGGTGCTTTTCTATGAATCCCAGCAATGGTCTGTGAGCAGGGATGTTTGAAGTATCATTTCTCACTTTTGATGTAATAAGGTACAGAGAATTTCACAGTCGATTGCTCTGTGGAATATGCAATGATGCATTCAGCAGATGATATCATCAGGGCAAAGGTAGGTCACTTCATTTTAATTTTCTTAGTACTGCTGGACACCGTGGAAAGATGAGCTCTATTGCTTAGATTTCTTCAGTACTGTGGTGTCCCCAATTCCTCTTGCCAATTCTATTGACAGCTTCTTGGTATAACTGGAAAAAAAAAGATCCACAGTTTGCTTTATCAAGCTGGTAACTTTCCATTTGAAAAATGTGACCTAATGAGATATTGCAATTGCCTCATATAATTGTTGGTATAGCCTGTATTTCACTCTATGTTTTATACCACTGAGACTAGCGCAGCGATCATCACCTCAAGACCAGTCAGCAAATCCTAGTCTATGTTTTCTGTGCTGGCTGATAGATGGCATCTCATAGCACTGCTGGTCTGCATTGGCTACAATTTACATGTCCTCTCTCCAGTTTCCGCTATAGGTGCAAGTATATCTGACATTAGTTCATGGAAGGTTAACTAAGCATTAGGAACCTGACCTTCCCAATCCTGCAAGTTTTTGTTTAACTAAGATCCATTATCAAATTTGGGTTAACAATATCTTTAACAGAAAACATCCTTCTTCAAAATACTGATGCAAATAAAACAGCTGTTTTTTTTTTAAGATTTTGATAGTCTGCAAGTCCTGTCAGTCTTAAAGTTCATTTTGTGTGCTGATTGAAAGAGTATACTTGCTACCAGCAAAATGTTCACGTAATTAAAAAAAAAGATAAACTTCTACTGCCACTACTAGTGCTACTGCTAAAACCAACTATTGGTACTTCTATCATTGTTCCCACACCTACTACTACTACCATTACTACTACTACAGCTACTATTATTAATATTGCTGCCAATACTATTGATACTACTGCTACTACTAAACTATTGTTGCCATTACTGCTATTACTACACTATTACCACTGCTATTACTACTGCTATTACCATTGCTATTACTACAACTACCACTACAACTACCAGTACTACTACCACTACTACAACTAATACAACTACTGCTGCTATTACTACTAGAAAATCTACTACTGCTAATACTTCTACTACCACTACTTTATAACAGGAACTATTACTGTTGTTACAGCTATTACCTGCACTATTTCTACGGCTGCTTTTACTACTACTTCAGTTCCTACTACTAGTGCCAATACAGTTACTACTACTGCTATTATCACTACTTTGGGTCCTGTAGTAAAATGGTTATCACATCTAGCTAATATACAAAAGGTCTTGGGTTATATACACAGTAGATCCATTAAACTATTTAATCTGGCAGTTAATGCAGAGGATTAAAAGCCATGAGTTGACTCTGGTAGTACAAGGTTTGATTCCCCAGCTTTCATTTACCTACAATGTGACGCTAAGCAACTCATTTAACCGGACAGTGCAATGGGAAAAGTGAAAAATGTGGCTAGATTTCTCAATGGTCTCCTGGACCACATGCCTAGCAATGGTCTATGAACTTGCTATTACTACTGCTACTATTTCTACTATAGAATAAAGTCATATGACTCATCAATCCATACTTGTGGTACTAGTGTCAGTATCGCCAAGAAGAGCAAGAAACATATATAGAGTTCTTTTCCTACCTAATGCAGCTTGTAACCAGTGATGTGATGTAGAGGGATCAGGCCATTATTTTGTCTGAGACAACCTGGGTTCAGTCACTGACTCAGGCTTCTGAAGTGCCGACAGGAAGGTGGGGTTCACAGGCACATAAAATACATAGGGCTTAATAGCAGAAAATGGGGAGCCATTCATGGAGTGCTTTCTGAATAGAGGGTGGGGAGGCTTGCCAACATAGCTCCTTGCAGAATTGATGAGCAGTGTGAGTGTCAGCTGAGGGGAAAGTGGTTAGGTCCAAGTGCAAGCCCCCCCTCCCCCCCCCACATGGCAGCAAAATGATGCAACATCTGAGAGTGCCTTCAATTTCATGTCAGTCTCAATCTGTGAACTGGGTGTGGGGGAGATTAGGAGGGGTAGGTAGACTAGATGATGGGTGGAGAATGCAAAAAAAAAATCTAATGCAACTGTCAATCTTTGGTGTTTGAAAATAATGATTAAGCTAGAACATAAATATCACACGGAACATTAACGATTACATTTCTTCAGGAAGTCACAAGTTTGTGTGTGTGTGTGTGTGTGTGTGTGTGTGTGTGTGTGTGTGTGTGTGTGTGTGTGTGTGTGTGTGTGTGTTTGTATATATATATATATATATATATATATATATATATATATATATATATATATATATATATATATACAGATATATATATATATATATATATATATATATATATATATATATATATATATATATATATATATATATATATATCTATAGAGCCCTTCTAAATCACAACTCCCACAACAACAAATTTCAGAATGCCGAGACAAAAGTAATGAAGACTTACAATCCCAAACATCGTATTTTTCTCAGGGCACGCAAACACTTACTCAGCATGTGGAAATATGCCCTTTTCCAAACTATAGTGCAATCCCAGAGTTGGTATATATAGTTAGGGGGTGTGGGGGGACAAAGGCCCCTACACTGGGGGGTGCAGGGGGCATTGCCTCCCACCTAGGAGTTTTTACATAGTCCGGTGTGTTTATGTTATGTGTTGAGCAAATGTTTACTTGCCCTGAGAAAATCGGCCAGTTGGTATTTTCATTTCACCATTCTGAAGTTTAGTGTTGTGGGGTTTGTGATTTGAAAGTAGATCCGTATCTGTATCCATATCTATATCTATAGCTATATATATCTACACCTATCTATATCTATCCATTTATATATATATATATATATATATATATATATATATATATATATATATATATATATATATATATATATATATATATATATATATATATAAGATAGATGTATCTATATTGATATTGATGTATATAGATTAATATATAGATAGATATAATAGATAGCTCTATCTATTTATCTGTCTAAATCTGTGGGAGCACTTTAAATAATGGAAATGATGAAATGCTGGCATCTTTAATGTCAACACTAAAATCTTAGAAAAAAAGTCAACACATCATCACACTTGCTGCAAGGCATAACCTTAGAACATGCAGCAAATAACACACACCCTTGCATCCTCATACCCTCTGTTAATTGTATGTACTAACTCTGAGATCACAAAATAACGGGAAAGAAGCATATTCGCCAACCCTGGTGACTGTTGATCTTGTACACCTGTTGACCATCTATTTTGTAGACTAAAGTGTGCTGATAAAGCAAATATTGACTTTAAACATTTTTAACTAAATTAAGCATGCCTCTTTCTCTCTCTCTCTCCCTCTTTGTATATATTACATACATGCAGTTGATGGCATATGTTTAAATAATATTAGATATGCTGTCAGAATTGCCAAAAAAGTTGCACTCAAAAATGAAAGCTTATCTACAAATCATTGTATCAGTTTCCTAGTGGGTCACACATAACTGCGAGTAGTAAATCTAAAATTAGCAGTTTGGCTTTAATGGCCTGCATGTACCCTTAGAGACTTAGAAAGTAAAAAGTAATTTGCATTTATCCCATGGGCCTCCACTACAGGAGGTTTAACGTATTATACAGTGAAAATTCTTGGCTGGCTATATTTTTATTGCAGTTTTTAATCTAATGATACACTCTTAAGTAACCAAATAAATCAGACAATAGGAATAGGCGTACAAAGGGCAATTGAAATACATAAAAATAAACACATATTAGGACAGAAAAGAAACAGTTAATATAATAAAGTGTAATGGAAACTATGCAGATCATACTTAGGAACATTAAAATATGTGGCTGAGAGGTGTACAGATCTAGTAACAATGTGGGTAACGCCATGAAGCTGGACTGTTTGAAAAGCAGTGCTAATAAATAAAAAGGTTCTATCAAACATTAAAGATATCAAAACATTAAAGGTTTAACTACCAAACTGTCACACTGACAAGGAGTACTACTGTTCAGTGTATGGCTTGTTATGGTGTCATTAAATATCACAGTTTGGATGTTTATACTGTCAACACTTTCTTACATTGGAGTTTGATGTATTGCAGATGCTGCCCTTTGGTTTCCTATTGCAGGAGTTGAAAAAAAGGTAAAGGTGAGTTTCCTTTTATTCACACATTTTCTCCCAAGTTTGCATAACATCGGAGCCACGGTATATAAAGCTTAGAGAGTGGGGCAGAAATCCCACATCAAAGGGGGGCGCAGCAGGCTTGTCCTCTTGCAGAGAAAATATTTTTCAATATGTGTTGATTTTCCTATAGCAGTCTTTTTGGTTTTGTGATAAAACATGCAATAGATGCTTTCATTGCTGTTATTTGAACTCACAAAACAAAGTTCACATTTCATGGACAAACTTTGGTCAGAAAGTCTGTTAAGTAAGCTGAACAGGGAGAGAGAGAGTGAGAGAGAGATTAGGTCACACATTGAATGCATTGATGGCATTGCAGAGTTGGAGACTAAGGGGAAAATTAGTTTTACTTTTATTTTCCATCTTCTCCCTCCTGTCAGAGTCTGTGCAATTACAGGTCAGGGTTGCGGGGTCTTGCCTCCATGTAGAGGGGGTGCAGGTGTGATTGCCCCCTGCAAAAAATAGTTTTATGTGTTGTACAACCTCAGGCATATTGCTGTTTTGAAAATGTGACATCCTGAGAATTTAGACATTTTAGTTTAGGTTAACTATGGTCATCTAAATGACACATGATGATCCATTGTTTTTCTACCTTATTTAAACTAAAATATTGAGTTTCTAGCATAAGTATCCAAAATTCTTAATATTCAGGCCTGGTAAGTTTTTCCTGATCACCCATTAAGAAGCTTCAATGATTTGAGCCCAGAAGTCACTGAGCTTCTGACAGCTCCATACTATATCCAAATAATCCTCATTATTTACAGAGCATCTCCAGCAGCTGCTCTTTTTATGTAGTCTCACATGGGACTTTTGCCATTGCTGTAACAACTTATGCCATTTGAATGCTAGATGAGGGAAGGTTTGAAACATTCTTCACTGTCCTAGATTATTTTTCCAGGCATATAATGTCAATCCTCTACACAGTTGTGAATACCACCTTATTTTAGAGTCCAAACTGACTTGCACCTCCTTGTTAATGATTGACCAGTAAAGGGTGACAATACTTGTTTCCTGACTGTTCCCTTGTGCAGCATTTTACATACAATTTTCACTAGTAAAAGTAGCATACCTTTAGGATGTGCATGAATCTTAATGTCATTGTAAATAGATCCAATCTGTGAGAACAACCAAAACTTAGCATTTGAGCATTTAACATCATTGTGTACTATGTAAGTTATGTTGGGAATTTTGTTTTTCCCATTCTAACTTGGTCTTTGTCTTATAATTATCGAGGACTTTGTGAAACAGTCTTATCACATTCCCATCTTCATGTGACATGTTGAATTTTGAATATCTGTCCAATCTTTGGCTCTGCTGGACTTGGTTAGGAATATCAGTATCAACATTCATCACTGGTTTGGCACCTTTGTCTCTAATGGACACAGGCAGCCTGCAAATGGTTCATCTCCCAGGACCCTGCCTGTAAATGTTTCAGCGTCCAAGTCCCTGCTTACACTTATCAAGGGTACCAGAGCTAATCATAGATTTGGGATGCATGGCTAGGCTTAAAAAGGCTATTGTGGTCATTAGCCTTGTAAATACATATGAACATACACCTGCCTGTGGTATGTTTTCACTCCATTTACTAACTACAAGTGTTCTACACATTGAATCTCCCAATTACTAGACTTTTAAAACTGTAACATATTTTAAAACTGAAATATACTCTAGCTTAGAGGCTTCTTCTTCCTATTATGTTTGTGGAACATGTAAACCATACCGGTCTCTGGCTGAACTTGTACATTCTTAGGTGTTTACTAGTCTATTGGCCCAAGAGCCATTTCAAGCCTAGACAAACTTATCCCAAATGTACCAACATATTCCTGATATGTAGCAATACTAAAGGAAATTTTACAGTTATAACAAATTCATGCACACATGAAACATTCGCATGCTGCTCCTGTCCATTAAGGACAAAGGTGCCAAAGCAGGGGTAAATTTGTGATTTTCATTCCATTGGTCAAAGTTATATTTGAATATGGTTAGGAATGAGCTTTGCTTCACACAGATGAGAAGTCTGTTTCAGAAAAGGGGTACCCTTTGATACACACATCTATCTCTCCAATATGTGCTATTTATGTTGCAGAAAATGTTTTGGTCTTTAGAATAGGTAATTTTGGTTTTATTTGTTTTGCGAATGTGCAACAAATCCTTCAGTGTGGGATCAGAGTATGCCTTGCAGACTAGGCAATGATCTCCATGCAGCAGTCTGTAGTAGACCAACTTGGCGTACCTATCAACCATACCAAATTTCTCTGTTTTTACCGGTTTTGATGTCCAAATAATGAGTTGTCATATTTCCTGTGTGGTACCCCTTCATTTCTGATTTTCCCAGCTTTTTAATTTTGTTTATCAGCCTTTTAACCTGACGTCATCATGTGTGCAATGACTTCAGCTCTTATTATATATAGTGATGTTCCACGTGTGTGTGTGTGTGTGTGTGTGTGTGTGTGTGTGTGTGTGTGTGTGTGTGTGTGTGTGTGTGCATGCGTGCATGTGTGCAAGCACGAGCAGTGGCAAGATTTACTCAGGCTCAAACCCTGTACCTTGGGTACAGGTAGCAAGAGCCTGAATTCCCTACCCACCACCTCTTGTGAAAACTGTCCAGATTTTTGCCTCATATTTTTGTTCTGTTCTGTTCCTCATCAAATCTGTGGTTTATTGGATTTTTGTGGCAAATCAGTGAAGGATTGAATTCAATAAATAATACCAGGCATTTGAATTTCAGACTTTATATTTTTCAGAAAATATATGGTAACACAAAACCTTTTATACTAGCAATTTTCTAAGTTTATAAAATCAATATTTGAAATTTGTCCCTATTTTTGGGACTGTATTCTCCCATTATTGGCTTTGTCCAAGTTTTTAATACTAAGAGGTTGAGAGCTATGGTGAGAACTGAATTCATTGAATAAGTTTGGGGGCTGTATTCCCTCATTATTGGCTTTGTCCAGGTGTTCTGTGCGAAGAGGTTGAGAGGTATGGTGAGAACTGAATTCACTAAATGATAGCCATTTAAGTTTCAGTCTTCCTTTCTTTCAGGAAACAGTTGATTTGGCATAGTGTTATGTTGCTCTGACTGTAGTGTACAGGGTCCTGAGGCCAAGACTTGGCAGTAAAACACATGGTGGTAACAAAACATTTTATTCTGGCAACTTTCCAAGATTATAAAAACAATGTTTAAAATGTGCCCCTGGTTTTTGGGCTTTATTTCCACCCCCCAATAAATTTTGGCTTTTTCCAGATTTCTTGTCTTGCAAAGTTGAGAGATACAGTTGAGTGTTGAGTGGATTTTACAAGGAGCTGAAAGCTTCAGGGGAAGAGAAGTTTAGTGCTGCTTATGCTGAGTCTGTTTGCATTGTTAATAGCATAACAGGCTGAATGCTTGCTTTTAATGCAGAAGGCTGTGGGTTCTACTCCTCTGCATTGCTGATACTGGACTGTGTTGTACTTTTAATGGGGGTGGATGCTGCAGTCCTGAGAATGTCCTCTTTGGTGGTGATAACTAGTAACTATGAACCTATTATTAGTTTGCCATCCATTCCCTATTCCAATATTACTATCTCATAATTTTTTAGTAAAACATAGGTAGTTTATTCCTCAAGGGCAACAGGCACTTTATTTGTAGATGAAAGAATGAAATATAAACTTCTTTGCTAGAAGCAACCTCTTCATTAGTTACAGATCTATTTAATGTGTGGAATTATTTAGATGAATTTTACTTCTGAAAAGAGTGTGCATATTTACTGATACTGGTGGATTGTAGAAGTTTGAGTAGATTTTTATAATGGAAAGATTCTGAATTGGCAGTTGTGTCATTATTGGTGCATGCATTTTGTTTCATGGTTTACTGGAAAAATGTTCAAAACAATACATTTAAAACACCCTCTAACAACTGTACTGTATTATACAAGGACTATAATTTAATACAATCTGAGGGTGTATCAAAGAACACATGTATATTTCGTGTGCAAGGGGCCTATGATTTGAAAACAGCCCAAAGTTAATCTTTATCTGCCACTGGCCAGATGTATTTTCTTTGAACGTAGGTTTCAATGCTGTTTCAATGAATGTAAGTTTTAAGGGCAGAGAAGTTCTAATGCTAAGTCCATTTTCATTGTGGGACTGCATTGCTTTGTCTAGCAGATATCTATTAGTGTTTGTGCTGTAAAATGTAAAATAAAACTTTTAAATGAAATCCAAATAATCTTAAAAGTAAAGCAGTATGCACATTACAGTGTTTATGGTAAATGGGCGAACTAGCCAAGTAATGGGACATTGTTATGGCTGCAGAGGGGAGAGCTATATATAGGGAGGCCCCATTTGACCATGATTTTGTGAGGGGGGAAGGGCAGCAACCTCAAAGACAGTCCTGGCCAGCACAAACTGAAGCTACGCCACTGATCAGTAGGCCATGAAGAAAGACTTTTGGAGGTCCTATCAAACTATAACATTCCTTTGATAAAATTAGAATATTGCCTACCATTAAATGTCCTACTTTTACCATAAAACCCACATACTGCAAGTCATTGAAAACAAAATCCTAACGTTCATCATCTTCTCCCTTCCCAGTGAACATCATTGCTACACATTTTAAAGAAAATGGTTAGCATTTACTGCAGAGTCTGGGTCTCTGGGGCAATATTTTGGTTGTCTGTTCTTCAGTTTGTGTTTGAAAGTCGATATTCCACAATTCCATTAGAGTGGGTGGGGTTACATAATTATGTATGCAAATTTTATGTTAATCAGGATGCAGATTCGTGCCTATTTTTCATGGGCATTTGTCCAGATTTTTGATGTTTCCAGGTTGAAAGGTATGTCACGAACAGACATATGGGTTTGAGATGGTCCAAGTAGGACTTGTTGTTTGCTCTCTGTATTCTTTTTGTGAGGAACTTCTGTGGTCTCTCAACCAGTTTCAACTGCCTGGTCAGGTACATGCTGAATGGTACATTGTACTCAATAACTAGTTTGATATATCCAGGTACATTGAAACAATGACTTCCTTGGACCTGGATATCATGCTCTCACTTATAAGTTGTACAATGTACAATGATTTTCCTTACTGCAGTAGACACCTAGTGGTCAAATTTCAGGCTATTGGCAGCATGGTTTCCCAGACTCCTAACAATCAGGTCTACTTTTAAGAGAGTATTATTAATGTGATAATTTCCAAGGGTGGCCTTCCTAGAAAGTGTACTATTTTGCAATTGTTTGCATTCAGTTTTAGTCCATGTCTCTGAAACCTGTTGTGTGGAAAGGCCCTCTTGAAGGGTATATGTGCCTTTAGATGATTCAGTGACCATGCCTAGATTGCAGTTCTCTGAATCTCCAGCACTCACTTTTGTCACTTCCCCTTTCTTCTATAGTCTGTAGAACCATCTGTGTAGAATACTGTTACCCAATATTCTGTGCCATATCTTTAGGTCATTTCACTAAATCCAAACATCAACCCTTTCACACATGTTAAGGTTTACCTGCTCTTGGCTACTGCTTACCGTTTCTTTATAATTACATCCTGATTGCCACCCTATTCTTTTCTCACACATCACAACACATAACTTCTCTGCCCATTTTATTCTCATAAAGCATGACATTCAAAGTCTCCTCTTAAGAACACATTGCACACTATTTTTCCTTTGTATTTTGAAGTTCGCTGTTCACTTGACTTGCCCTTACTTGTAAAAGATGGCATATAGAGCTGATGTTATTTTGATTTTGTTTTTCTGTTGGATTTTTAAGTAAGTCTCCTTCCAACCCTTCAGCACCTAAAAGGATTGATGGATATACTTTAGTCATATTGCACCGTAGTTTTATGACATTCTGAAAACTGTAGTTCCTGCTTTCATTTTCATATCTTCCTCCCTTGTATGCTGCTCATTTATCTCTCATTATTTTAACTAATGACTGTCATCATCCTTTAACCTATATTGAAAGCTACTGTGTATGTTGAAAAGGACATGGTCCCAATCACAATCTTCCCTTAGGGATGCTAATCTGCCCAGCCACCATCTTCCCTTAAGGATGGTAATCTACCTTTTGCAGTCTGTTGGCTTCTTCCTCCATAACAACGTTCTTGACTACATTTTGAATAAAAATATATTTTGGGTAAATTATGTGTGATAGATAACTGCTATATGGCATAAAACAACACAGGTAAACCATTATCTCAGATGGAGCCACTTTTTCTAATACTATGGTTACCTCTGCTCCTTCTTTTAGGTATGGTGCTTTTCCCTTGAAGTTGGAGCAAATTTCTAGTATTGTATCCTAGATCATGTAGTCTATTTGTGTCCCTGTGTACTTAGGAGCTACTTGCTCTTGAATGCCACAGCCTGTCCATTTTTCATTTGCAGTGTGCAGATACACTATTGTAGTTTTTCATTGGTACACTGTAAGCTTGACACTTTGCCAGACATTTTGCATATGGCCAAAACACTGTATCAAATATCTTGTACCTTCTCCTCCATTACCAAAATATAGAGGTTAAGCAGAAGTGGACATCATTGTCTTGTACTTCTGCTTACCTTTGCCATATTAGAATTTGCCCATTAATAAACACATCTTCTAGTTATGTTCTATGTACAGTCCTACCCCAAGGTCTAAATCTAGGCTGTACCCATCCTTTAAACAGACCTTCAGTTCTAGGGAGATATTAGACTATGTTAAAAGAAGCAGAGTCAGATCATGGTCAGATGAGACCATTGGAAGGTAATCTAACAGGCACCTCCACCCTTGCAGCCATATTTATACCATATTACTTGGCTGTCTCTCCCCAGTTACCATAAAACACTGTTCAAATCTGTCAGTGCACATGCTGTTTTCCTTTTTCTTTACTTTTAGAAGGAACACAGATATTTGGATTTAATTTAAAAATATTTGAAATTTTACAGCAAAAGCAATGACAGCCATTTGCTAAACAAAACAGACTTAACATGGACAACAGTAAGGGTCTCTTCCCTTGGAACTAACATTTATTGAAAATTCATCTGTCAACACATTAAACTACAAAACACATGCTGGGATATCTTCAAACAGCATACAGTATACAAAAACACTAATTACCGGCTATGTGAAAGGTGCAGGAATTCAAAAGCAAATATGCAATACATTTGCCAACAGCTTGTGTCAGCCTGTTGGATGCAAGTGTCCCTTTCCAGGGGCAACCCAGGAGTACTGTCTGGTGAAGCGACTTGCTCAGAGTGACACAAAAGACAATTGAAGGCTAAGGAAATCAAACACTACAATGCAGAAGCACATCATTAACAGCTTACAGCCTTACTTATCTGCATTAACTATCAGACATACTGTTGTGGCTCAACACAGTGTATTTCAAACCTGTGTGCCTGCAAAAAGTGCACTGAATTAAAATGTATTCAGTGTTAAAAGATTATCATTAAACTAGTAGGCTTCCTGTTGTCTGGTTTATTCACAGGCAAATCATAAACATTTTGTCAGCAAAATGAGAAAACTAATGTTCATACGCAAAGAACATAGATGATATGAGGATGTTTCTGTTTACTGCAAGCAAGTCTTTCCTTTACAGCATAACTACTGTGGGCTGAAGGAACAAAGTATTTACACACACACACACACACACACACACACATACACACACACACACACACACACACACACACACACACACACACACACACACACACACACACACACACACACACACACACACACACACACACATCTCATCCAACTGGCTCCTTGTCAGCTTGACATATTCCTCTACTGACATGCTTGCCTGCTCTCCCTGACTAACTAAGCTAACAGAAAAATAAAACAATTGTGATATGAACTCTGAATGTTCACTGCATGGTTGAGTGAGAGTACAAACAGCCTCAGTGACCACTGTATACAAGCTACAGGAATTCAGTATCCACACCACTACAAGTAAATTAATATGTGGTGTGGCTATCTCATCACTATCAATCAATTAGTATGTGATGTGGTTATCCCACCACTGCCAAACAATTAATATGTGATGCCCCTGCACTAGCCCAGTAATCAAGGAGCCTCAATCCACACCACTAGCACCAATGAAGGACATATACACTGGGAGGATGACAAGTACACACACAGTAAACTACAATTTCCCTTAACAGCGCACAATGATCACAGTCAGTCTGGGGCTAGTTGCTCTCTCTCTTTCTCCTGATCTTCAATAAGATTCCCCAATAACACAGCTATAGGGTCAAGATCTCAGCTGAGTGGCTAAGCTAAAACCTCCAGCACCCTCTCTGTCCAACCAGTATTTCATGTTCTTGCCCAGGTAGCTCACACACACACACACACACACACACACACACACACACACACACACACACACACACACACACACACACACACACACTTTGAGATTTGATTTGTAAATAAACTCAAACACACACCTGGGGAAGGCTGGTATTGGTTTACTAGCTATGCCCCCTTCTCCGCAAACTATAAGGTAGTACCAGCTGCCACCAGCCACTACTTATCAACTACTTTAAGGTCCTTACCAAAGGGTGTCCAGTCTTACTGTGTAATGTTACTATTATCCAAATGGTAAGTATGACCAAGACTTGCAAGGCTATTTAACAGTGGCCTGTACAGTGACATCAAATACATACGCAAATACAGGAGCTTAAATATATCTCATAAATATCAGTCACAAAGATAGGTTTAACTATACTTAATAATAAATAATCAAAGAACAAGACAATACTCAAACAACACAGTAAATACAGAGTTCAGAATCACAGGAAATATTTTCAAACAATATTCCAGGACAGTCTCAAATGACTACAGAAACCAATCTTTACTATATTCCTGTCTAGCTCTAAAGAAATACTATGTCTAAATCTTACTTACACAGCAAGGCAAATGCAGATTAGGAGTGCTGAATGGAGGTTTCTAGATCTAAGACAAGATAAAAATGCTAATCTCTCTCTCTCTGTGAGTTCTTAAATCAATATCACATTTTACTGCTGGGTTGGCCTGGATGATATCAATTTTTGTCACCTGCCTTCAGTTCCCAGGCTAACCAAATACTAACATCTCTATGTTAAAAATACTTCTCTCTCAGATGTGCAGCTGCTAGGAAGTCACAGAGCAATAAAAACACTTTACATTTTAAACCTAGTAATTATTTATGTTTCAAGACAATAGAAAGAAACTTCTAGCATTAGACATCCTGTCTCTTTCAGTGAAACTAAGAGATAGACACAATCGTAAAACAAGTATAACTTATTTTCTTAGAGTTTTTCAATGTAACTCTGTATGTTCCAACCTTTACTATGAAAATATACATTTGCACAGGTATATACTTTATATACATGGCTGTTATTTTCCAGTACGGTACACTGTGGTTACATTCTTGAAGCTCAGTACATAATATACAGTTCTCTTACATTTGTAGGATAAGCATATGAATTATATTACTATTCACAAATGACATATGATTATTTACAAAATACCAGATAGCTGGGCTGGCAGTGTCATATTTCCATATAAATCATATTAATATTTTCAAGTGACATATAATTATTTACAAAATTCCATATCGCTGGACTGGCAGTATGTCCCTGGTGTCACAAGGACTAACAATTTTTGATGAGTAGTTATATTTTTGGTGGTCTGCATTAGAGTTCAACACATGACACAGAATGCAGGTGAATTTATCAGACAATCAGACAATAAATAAATAAAAAAACTAATGAGTGAGTCTAGTTATTTTCAAGAAAAAGGTGGCAAAAGAAAATTGAAAAAAGATGATTCTTAGTAAAGTGTATAGTGCTTGGCACATAATAAATGGTTGTCTATCACAGAATAATCACTTTTAAAAAGAAAACTAAGAGTGTGTGAATTTTCAATTAGGTCAGGAAATGCCTCCTGAAATATATTGAGATAAATTTCAAAAGGCTACCAGTCAATGACATAACTTCACCTAATCAGCCTACATCCATAAGTTCATACATTCTAATTGAGATTGCACAGTAAGAAATGAAACCTCATGTCATCCTACAAGCAAAGCCAGCTCCAAAAAGTATGTGGTACACCTCTCAGTGTGACCAGGGGGGAAAGCAGTACCATTGATGTTTGAGAGTCCCTGAAGTGCTGAAGGCAATGCAATTGAAGGATATTAAGATCTGCTTATGGATAGCAATTCAGGTTGATTGATTGTCTAATATGGCCCAGGTTCCTCCAACAACTTATATCAATAGTCAGATACAGCAGGGATTCTAAATGATGGCTTAATTGTAATAGTGTCATGGCTCACACAAACACAAATTTACAAAACAGTCATCCATTAGGACTCACCTAGCTTCCTGGCTTAAGTAGCTTACAGTAAGTGGATTAGACTTAAGAAGGGCAATACTATTTGCAAAGATTTATGGGAAGCCAGGAGTAATGTGGCTCAGCTGAAAATAGAAAAGAGGCTGCAGGTTAATGTGGGGGTTGATCAAGATGACAACCATTGTATTGGGGTGCTGAAAGCTATCAGAGGACTAAGGATATGTTGTGGTATTTGTGATTTATAGATGAGGTTGTTGTACAGCTGGTGACAGATTACACAGCAGAGTTGACTGGAAAGATATTCATTCAAAATGTTGAGATGTCATGGAAATAATGTACTCTTGTGATACAAAAGAAACAAACAGAATAGGAGAAGGAAGAATAGCAGATATGATTAGCACTATTAAAGTGGTAAAAGTCTTTTATGATTTCCAGCAAAGCACATCAGGAAAGGATATTTAGTCTGTTTTGTTAGGCAAATATCAGATGAAGAAAGCAAGCCTAGGTTTTCACTTAACTAATTTAATATATGGTACTCCATCAGCCCTAAATATAATGATAATTTCAGTAATGGACCTCTCCACTGGAGCTCCCATATTAGTCACATGCCCATCAGCACTAAATATAATGATAAGTTTGGTAATAAATCTCTCCAGTGGAACTCCCATATTAGTCACGTACCCATCAGCCCTAAATATAATGATAATTTCAGTAATGGACCTCTCCAGTGGAACTCCCATATTAGTCACATGCCCATCAGCCCTAAATATAATGATAAGTTTAGTAATAAATCTCTCCAGTGGAACTCCCATATTAGTCACGTACCCATCAGCCCTAAATATAACGATAATTTTAGTAATAAATCTCTCCAGTGGAACTCCCACATTCTTTAGTGTTTTAGTAGTTCTGCTTGTGTTATATGTCTCTGTGTGATTAGCCATTTTTTCTAACTGTCTCTTTATATTCATACCCATTTTATTGACAAAACTAGGACTTTCTCCTATTACTTTTCTAACATCTTCGTCAACTACTAATATATTCCAAAGTTTTCTGATAATATTATTAATGTAATTCACACTAGGTAAGTATGTTAAAACACACACTCTATTGTAAGTCATATCCTCAGGCTTTTCTGTTCGGATTTTTATATTCATCATTTCTGTCCCCAGTAGGGGTGGATATTTCTTACCCCATTCGCTAATGACATAAGCTGTGACGTCATTCAGCATAGACAGTGGATATCCCCTGTTTACAAACATAGATCTAATATAGCTAATTTCTTTTTCCATTAACTCAAAACTAAATGATGTACGTGCTGCTCTTATACACTGTCCTTTGAATATATTTCTTAACATTTGCCTAGGATGATTACTGGTATATTCCAGATATCCATTGGAAAACTCCCATATGAGTCACGTACCCATCAGCCCTAAATATAATGATAATTTCGGTAATGGACCTCTAAAGTGGAACTCCCATATTAGTCATGTACTCATCAGCCCTAAATATAATGATAATTTCAGTAATGGACCTCTCCAGTGGAACTCCCATATTAGTCACTTACCTATCAGCCCTAAATATAATGATAACTTCAGTAATGGACCTCTCCAGTGGAACTCCCATATTAGTCACGTACCCATCAGCCCTAAATATAATGATAATTTTAGTAATGGACCTCTCCAGTGGAACCCCCATATTAGTCACGCACCCATCAGCTCTAAATATAATGATAATTTCAGTAATGGACCTCTCCAGTGGAACTCCCATATTAGTCACGTACCCATCAGCCCTAAATATAATGATAATTTCAGTAAAAGACCTCTCCAGTGGAACCCCCATATTAGTCACATACCCATCAGCCTAAATATAATGATAATTTCAGTAATGGACTTCTCCAGTAGGACTCCGATATTAGTCACGTACCCATCAGCCCTAAATAAAATGATAATTTCAGTAATGGACCTCTCCAGTGGAACTCCCACATTAGTCACATTCCCATCAGCCCTAAATATAATGACAATTTCAGTAATGGACCTCTCCAGTGGAACTCCCATATTAGTCATGTACCCATCAGCCCTAACTATAATGATAATTTCAGTAACAGACTTCTCCAGTGGAACTCCCATATTAGTCATGTACCCATCAGCCCTAAATATAATGATAATTTCAGTAACAGACTTCTCCAGTGGAACTCCCATATTAGTCATGTACCCATCAGCCCTAAATATAATGATAATTTCAGTAATGGGTCTCTCCAGTGGAACTCCCATATTAGTCATGTACCCATCAGCCCTAAATATAATGATAATTTCAGTAACAGACTTCTCCAGTGGAACTCCCATATTAGTCATGTACCCATCAGCCCTAAATATAATGATAATTTCAGTAATGGATCTCTCCAGTGGAACTCCAATATTAGTCATGTACCCATCAGCCCTAACTATAATGGTGATTTCAGTAACAGACTTCTCCAGCGGAACTCCCATATTAGTCATGTACCCATCAGCCCTAACTATAATGATAATTTCAGTAACAGACTTCTCCAGTGGAACTCCCATATTAGTCATGTACCCATCAGCCCTAAATATAATGATAATTTCAGTAATGGATCTCTCCAGTGGAACTCCCATATTAATAAACTCTATAGCAAAAGAAGGAAAATAATAACAAGTTGTAAGAAATCATCTTCCTGATACCTCAAGGCTGAACTGAAACAGGTAAGATAGGAGTTTAATAAAAGTAGCTTTTCTTCTTCGGCCTCCTCTGAAAATGGGCTCCTACCCTGTTGGAATTTCCCAGTTATCAATGTCAATAAAGAAATAAATAAAGTGGAGCACAAGCTTAAGATTACAAAAGGAAACTAAAAGTTTGAATCAGTTATGGCAGTAAATTAAGGAATAATATCACAGGGACTTTGCCAATATATTAACTGAAAAATGTAGTGTTAAATTAATCCCATTTGTCCACAGGCTGCCACATGCACAAACCCACACAAACACACACACACACACACACACACACACACACACACACACACACACACACACACACACACACACACATTCATAGACGCATGCAATTACACAATTGTAGGTCATAACAGTGGAAGAAGGTGATCAAAACTGATAGATAGAAATGCAGTTATAAAACTAAAATTCCAGGATACTAGCCTTCAGATATTTTGACCAAAACAATATGATGTGACCTTAATGGTAACAGGAAGCATATCCTAGTAATGATACTTTATAGGATGTGGCCTCTTCTAGAATTTTAATTTTGACCACTTTGAGAAACATTAATGGGGGGGATTGAGTAATCCTCCGTGTTGGATGAACGAAGTCCTACTCGGAGACTGCCGTCTAAGAGTATGATGTCAGCTCGTCATGCATATGCATGAGGGCACGCTGACTCAACTCCCAGGCTAACATGGAGTGTGTAGGAGTGCAGAGGTCATGTCAGACTGCTGAGCAGTCCAAATATCCACGCCCCTGCAAGTGCCTAAATCTGCAAATGTCAGCAGGTATGAGCAAGTCCGCTCAAATGTGTATACCCCCAACACCACACTCCCCCACATTCAAAAGCCCTGTACAAATGAAATAAAATGTAAAACAATTTTTTTTTTATTCACGATATACCTTCCCATATTTGTGCGTGTGTGCGCAGGTGTGCCCATTGCTTAGCTACAGTTAGCAGTTTACACATTGAAGAGGATAATAAACCACTTATATGCAAATTAAGCCAAATAGCAATAGTGTAGTGGTAGAGCCTTTGCACAAAAAGGAGGCATTCCCGGTTCGAGTCCCACCACTCCCCTTTCCATTTTCTGCTGGAAATCCGTGCATTAAAATAATTCCTGACATTTACCATTTAAATTTTATTAAAATGCATCGAAATGGCCTATGTAGTAGTGAACGATATTTTAAATATATATAAGAAGGTGAAACGGTCATGCATACAAATGAATGCATAAGTAACCTATCTTAAGCAATGTGAAGCACTGCTAAGCAACATTTACCAGTATTAAGCACATTTAAGAATAATTGCCCATAGCTAAGCACTGGTTTAACTAGTGCAATAGCTTTGCTCAGAGCTGTGCATCGAGCCAACTAGCGCAAACCAAACATCTTTGCGTGAAGCTGCGCACTGCGCTAACTAGTGCAACATTGGGCAATGTCGGGCAACGTCAGTAAACGTAGAGCAACATTAGGCAAAGTTGAGCAAAGTTGGCTAAACACAGCCACACCCCCTACCGGTTAGGCCAGTAGTAAAATAAAAAAGCAGTGATAGGTCTCGAACCAGGGATAGTGTGCACCATAATCACAGTACTGATCCACTAAGCCATGACAGCATTTGATGTTCATGGACTGTCAACACACATATACATATGAATCAAAGTTTACCCAGTGCTAAGCAGGTGTGCACTCAGCTGAGAACTTTCAAATCTGGCCAATCACAAATAAGTGCAGGAAATGAGGCATAATTAAGCTCCATAGGCGGGAATACTTGCCAAAACTGGTTGTAGCTCCCATCTGCAGGCAGCAATGGCTGGTGTCGGAGAGGGCTCTCACTTCCGAGCGCAACAGTCGGGCATTGAGGAGTCAAAAGTGATGGTTTGGCTCCTCATCCATCATCATGATGCTAGACTCCTGCATGGCCAGTTCCAGGGCACGGAATACAAAGCGGAGGCCTGAAACCGTCTCGCACATGAACTCACCAGTGCCACAGGCTTCCCTCGGACTGGTGAGCAGGTTAGACATCACCATGCAGACCTGAAGAGACACAAGCAGGACCAACTGAACCAATGGATACAGGAGGCCCGTGGGATGTAAAAAGCCCCACTATTGTGTAGGTAGCCATAGACTGAAGTATGTAAAAATTGCTAGTGTAGTCGATAGTATGGATAGGTATATGTCTCAATATCACTTCATTTACTTTATTGCTGCAGGTGTCTGTGCTGCGAATCAGCAAGCCTATGCAGATAGGCTGCTAAGGCTGCACCACCAGGCAGGCTAGTAATTTTTCTGCATGTACTGTTATATAAAATAAGTGAGAGAGCCTGACTAAAAGTGTCTTAGCCCAATAATAAAGGTATAATAAGGCTTGAATAACCTCTCTGCATGAACTGTTATGTAAAATAAATGAGAGAGCCTGAAAAAGAGTGTTGTAACCCATTAATAAAGGTATAATAAGTCTTGAATTATTTCTCTGCATGTATTGTTATATAGAATAAGTGAAAGACATTGGAAAAGAGTGTTGTAAACCATAAATGAAGGTATAATACATCCTGAATAAGATATCTGCATGCACTGTAATAACAAATAAATGAGAGTGCCACTAGAAAAGTGTGTAATGTAATTAATAAAGGTATAACACCTGTAGTGTGTCCGTGTCACTTTCTTTGAAATGTTGTTGTACTCTTGCAGTATAGAAATAGTAGTGTTGTGTTAAGCGCTGTTAACCCACACTTGGGTAGGCCCATAGAAAGAGGGTGAAGGGAGTGCCAATATCTATCAAGCATATATACAGTCCTCAACTGTAGTTTCATGGCTGGCATGTATAGGTAAATCTTGCACATGAGTAGCTTGTTATTGTGTTCACCGGAAATGTCAGTGTCTTGCTAGAAATGTAGGGGGCTGTTAAAATATAACTGATAATGTCACCTGAACACATCCAGATATGTAGACATATAAATATAAATAAAATATATAAATACGTAGCAGTAACATCTACATCTTGGACAGTTTGTATATTAGATACAGGTCAGGTACATAAGGAACTAGCAAAACACATCCCACAATGTAATGGACATTGCCTAGTGTAATAATACATGTAGGGGATATATACCTGCAGTCAATAGGAATGTAGTGTAAGCTATAAGTTCATATAAGTTGTTAATGGAGGTATATTTTTACACCCTACTGTATGTGCATAAACAATGCAATTCCACACCTCAATGGGTATGTGTAATCTCAAAACATTTGTTGGGACATATGTCCTATTGGTTTAAAAATATTTGCATTAACTTTGATGCATGTGCCCTGTTCAAACACCACAATCTTGGTGGCCTGTTGCCACCAATCATTCCTGCATGCTGTTGGAATGTCCACTGTCGTTCTATATATGCATGTGTTATGCTTGCTGTTCAACTGTTGGAACTCTGGTGTGTTGGTTTAATGGGAATATTACTGCATGTTGTTACAACTAATTTGGAATGCTGTTGGCTATATTGGCATTAAATTCACCGAAACACAGAATATATGGGAGGGCCGGTCCCAGCGCACCCACCTGTCCCACCTCAGCTGGCGATGGCACCTGGCACCAGTAGGTCCAGTGCCCAGCCCGGGACCTCCTCCTCCGTTGGCCCTGTGCCACCTTTGGGTGGAAGCACTGCAGAGGATGGGCTCATCCCTCCCGTGCAAGCGTGGCCAGAGGATGGCCACCTCTCACCCTCCGAAGGGTCCTGGCTGTGGTGCATAGGGAGATGCAGCATTCAGTTGCTGATCCCCTACACCAGCTCGAGGCAAGAGTGGCATGACTCATGGGTGAGCCTGCCCCTCCTACGCAGCCCTAGCACAGCCACCCTCTGGACTGTGAAGATGCAGTGGTGACTGCCCATGGGTGGGGAACTCAGTTCCACTGTTGCCATCTGTGGGCTCATGGGCTTGCGATTTCCAAACATCCTTCCCTGTCAATGGTGTTCACCCACCCCATGTGTCATATTCTGTCCCTTTATGCATCTTGTTTGTCTTGTCTGTTTACCTCCCCAACCTACCTCCCAAAACATACCTACTTCACCTGCCCCACATTCCACTCTCACCTGAAAAAAAAATGGGCAATCTGCTCCCACAAAAAAATTACGCCCCATACATAGCTGCCCATTTTGCACAAATGTCCACTGAACACAGAAACTGAAATTCAATTGGCAGTACAACATACTTCGTTGTCCTCACCCCTCTCTCAGGGGTGGAAGGTTTCAAAATTCCCTCCAAATTACTAGTATATGCACAGCTGTTGCTGTTAAAGAAATGGGCAGCTATGGACCTTCCCTACACTAGTTCTGCACATCCTGAGCTGTTTTCCTTACTGTCTTTCCCTCTTTGTGCCCCTTTTTCACCACTTTCCTATCTCCTCATTTTCTTTTCTTTCAAAGAAATGAGCATGGGGGTTAGCGGGAGTAAGCACTTTTAAGCAGTAGCAAGCGGGTTTGAGCGAGTGTGCACATGTGTGCGCTTAGATAAGTATTGCTAAGCATCGCACAAACCCACGCAAACCTGCTTACAACTGCTTACAATTGTCTTAGTCACCCTGCATATGAGGGGCCTTGTTCTGCTCAGCAGCAAATTAAAACACCACTGTCACTTTCAAACCCCTGACCTTGGACACACTAGACTGCATGAAGTACCACTAGGCCACAGTAGATATACTGCAAAATGTTGCTGAAATATATATATCATGCATCAGAATGTGTGAATGTAAAGGAAATATAGGAATGCCATAACACAAAACCTGTTCTGTGGAACTTTACTAGCAGTTGTTGTGGAATTGCATTACATGACTGTGATAACAGAACCAGACATTCTAGCAGTAAATAATGTTACAGCATCACTTTACAACCCCCACACAGTATCATAGCAGGACAATCCCCACCCAAATGTACAAAATACCAGTGTGTTCAAGGTACAGCAAGGATGTAGGTAGGCATACTCGGTACAGGAATTGTTCAGTTTTCATGAGCATCCTGTGATAATGTCAACAAAATAAAAATCACAAACTGTGCAGAAGTGAGTACATTAATATCCACAGTATAGCAGTTCCCAAACAGTTTGTGTGCCAAATGAAAACATCTCAATAACTACATATGTATGGCAGCTAATTGTATAAGTTGTAAAGAAACTCCATACTCCCATGTATCTTGTGCTAGCATTTCTAGGGGTGAGTATAATTCTACACTGTCAACTGTGCACTGGAAGTGGCAACATTCAGGTCTGAGTACAACATACAAATAACTGGCTACACCCTTAGCAACAGTTAGAAGAAGTATACCAGCCTTCTGACTTACACAACAGTGTCCACAGCAAACAGGCATGTACCACACAGCAGGCTGCATGCAATTGCCAAATGGTGGCCACCAATTGGTACAAAGGCCATCACATGCACATGTGCAGATACCTATAAAAGCAGTCTGTACTTGCTGTCCACACATGCAATCATTCCATTGCAGGGACGGAGGGAGAAAGAGAGATAGAGAGAAAAAAGTGATGTAATGTAAAAAAATATAACAGAATATATTGAAAACAAATTAATTTACTGACAAAAGAAATTATATTGCAAAACAAATATTGAAAAAAACATATATTGAAAAAATATATATTGAAAGAAAAATATATTGAAAAAAAATATTGAAAAATATATTGAAAACGAAATATATTGAAAGAAAATATATTGAAAAAAAATATTGAAATAAAAAATATATTGAAAAGAAATATATTTTGAAATAAAAAATCTATTGAAAAAAAAATCTTGAAAAGTAAATGATATATTGAAAGGGAAACGTATATTGCGAAACAAATATACCAGGATATACGATAACAAATATGAACACATACAAAGGAAAGGTATGTAACAGCTATGTATTTACTGGAATTTAGTAGATGTTTATGAAGAGTACTCTACATAGTTTGAATTATCCATATGTGGCAGCAGTACGTACCAATGCACAGATGCCCTGCGTAACTACTGGCATGGAGAAAAGAGTGTGTAGCTGTGTGCAGTGGGATGTGACGGTGACATATGTAGTTCAGTATTAAATGTCAAACATCTGATCCATGTTATCTGTGTTCTGTAGAGTAGTGTGTACAATGTCTGTTTGGGGTAGTAGCCCATACGGTTATGCAAACATGAATGTGACAGAGTAACAAATGCATGATAGTCATATTAACGTGTAGCTTAGCATTGGCAACAGCTGTACCAGGCTAGTATGCTAATTCAGCATTAGCAGCTATGTATACACCCTCTAATATTACTGTGTGTTCACATGTGACACCTGTTCATGTGGCAGCAAGGCCCAACAGGTCAGCCGTGAGGTACATGGACTTACAACAGTGTGGTCCTTGTGTGTGTATGGCACACACTTACGAAGAGATCTGTCCATATCAGATATATTAGCATCTGTGCATGTGCATTGAGCAAGGGACATACTGCAACTGTTTGTGAAAGGTGGATATATATATATGTTGCTGAAGTTTGCTATGTGCATATTTCTATGTAGGTTGCAGGTTGTGGCAGGCCAGACAGCATACAGTGCTGGTATATGACATGTGGTGGTTAAACACTGTGGGTATGATTCGTCAGGTTTGCAGTGTTGCAGCCAGTGAGGCCTGCTAAAGCTACATGGGCTGAGAACACCTTCAATGCATTCTGCACAACACTGTGCAATGTTATGACATAACTGTATACCTCACAACCTTCCCATACTTGATATTCCCACAATGACAGGTGGACTGTATATGTGCCTATATGTATATCTATATGTACACCAATGGATGTTTATATGTATGTGTGTGTGTGTGTGTGTGTGTGTGTATATATATATATATATATATATATATATATATATATATATATATATATATATATATATATATATATATATATATATATATAGAGAGAGAGAGAGAAAGAGAGAGAGAGAGACAGGGTCATAATTACTGCAACAAATGCCTGGTGACAAAGCCATGGACTCAAGCTTAATGTTGACACTGCATTGGCATCCCTCCTTGCAAAGACTCAGTACCCATGAACTACCACATAGGTGGTAGTCTACTTAACACCGAAGGTGTGATAAAAGACCATGGGACACAGGTGGACAGTAGTCTCCCCTTCAATAGTCACAGTGCCACACTAGTCATGTAATCCATCTACGTGGCACACATCATCACAAAAGGTGTGTCATCCAGGGAAATATAGGTCAGTGTTCCCCTCTACTCCACACACATAAAACCCAGTATAGAGTACAATGCCCCATGTGGTATGTACCTCACAAGACATCTACAGCAAGTGGAAAGGACACAAACATACCTCACAAAGATTAATACTGGTGTCAAACAGATGCCCTATGCAGACCGTCCCACAAACCCACAACTAGACTGTGTTGCATACCGCCTACCCAGAGGTGACCTCTGACTAACATACTAAGCTATGTCAAACCCAGATCTATTGGACATGCTCCACGTAAACAGATCACAATCTCTACGAGTTACACGCTCTAGGGACCCAAACCCTTTGACCACAATAAACAGCACATGCTGGAGGGATAGATTCCTATCTCAGAGACATCCCATACTCTGGAACAAACCAACTATCCATAGCAAACAAAGCTCCTAATTAGCAGTCATCATAAATAATCCTGGAGATTGTATGGGAGATAGTGAATACACCAGGAAATCACCTCAGTGTCTCTGCTTGACAGGGCCATGTGAAATGTAATTACCTCTGTGTCAAAGGCCAGGGTAGCGTATGGCTAGAGTTCTACAGGCCCTAGGGCCAATAGCCTCTTACCTACCTATGAAGTGATACACACCCACATGTACTTGTTGCAATAATTGATATGTGAGGTTGACTGAGTGTGATGGTGAATGTGTTGGTGAATGTGTCAGAGTTCGGTATATGTGTGATAGCTTAGTGGGAAACTGTTTCTGTTATGGTATTATGTGTCCTAGCTATGATCCCAGCAAAAGATGTGTATGCAATTGCTAGATAGAAAAAGCAGTATGCCATACGGTCTGACGTAGTCCCTTGTTGTCGACTGGGGTGTCCCATTGTAGGCTAAAGCAGTACATGTATGCTTATTGAGTGTTACTGCTGGTGAATCCAACTCCTGTATGAACTGTAGTACTACCTGAAGCTGTATGCCTAAACTGCACAGTGTGGTGTATGTGTACATTTATTGGAACCACTGTTATGTGTGTTCCCTGTAGTCCTCACAGATTACATACCTCAGGCATAAGGTCTGGTAACTACTGACACACAGTACTGTAAGGTACACATGTAAAGGTCACCTGGGTTGCCATACCTTTGTGTCTGTTATGTATGTCTGCTGTGTGTGTGGGTATGCCTGTACCATGGCCTCGGTCATACGTGTGTTACAGGATCTAACTGCATATCTAGCAACATGTATAGTCTAGTGCAGCAGTATGCCACCTATATTAATGAATGTGAACATATGTTAGGCAGGGGTCTGCCATCAATGACTAGTGTGGTATACTGGTAATACTGTCAGTAGACTTTACAATCATTGCAATGGATTACATATTTCATGATGCATTAGAATGATATATACCTCCTGTGGCTAGGTGGTGCATTGTGTCGCATACAGTGTGCCATATACTGTTGTATAGTCTTACATACTGTATTAACTTTGTTGCTGTGCAAAACATGGTTTGATATATAGAGTGTGCCAGGCACTGTCAGGCATATGTGGGTTGAGAACTGATATGTGGTATCGAAAGTGTGTATCTTCTGACAGCCAATAGGTTGCTGTATATGGCAGTTAATTGATATCTGTACTTTAGAATGTTACGTGTGCCACATGACTTGCTCACACATATTGTTTCATTGTCTTCCAGGGTAATGTCCCACCATCATAATCCTTCATATAGCACGGCTGAGGAAGAAACCATCACAGCGAGCCCGGTGCAGCACTATGTGCTGCTGTTCTCCAGAACCAGCCAGGACCAGCATGAGCAGACTGCGCTGTGGCAAGATCTTGTCCATAGGGTAAATGACATAGGCATGCATAGCCGGACATATGAGCAGGTATGCCATCACTGCAGTGATTTAATTAGACATGTCCGGCAGCGTGCATCTGATATCTGAAGACAACAGCTTGCCACAGGTGGGGGGGTAGCCATCCTCCCCCCCCTCACCAGAGTGGAGGAGCTGCTCCTGAGCCAGGTGGCTCCAGGCCAACAACAACCACAACAAGTAACATGTATCATCATGGAGGCCGGAGCCAGCCAGCAAGTTGACATGGAGCGTGCAGGTAACATGGCATAGCTGTAGAATACTGTTACCTCTATTGGTAGAGCATGCTTATGTGAGATGTGTACTGTGTAGTTAGACGATGTGGTGCCTAGTGTTGTGCAATACTAATAATTAGGAATATAATCTGTAGGCCTGTGACTGCCAACCGTTGTACTACTGTAAGATTGCAAACACACAGTAGCAATGCCACAGTTGTTGCCACTGACAAAGTGTCTGATATCCTTGTAGGTCCCTCTGGTGTGACAGAAAGGCAGCAGACCCATGCTGATGAGTGTGTTATACCTTTAATATTGCTAATTAAATGTGCATGTCATAGGTGAGGTGTAGGCCATGTACACGTAACACACCTAAGCATAATGCATGCTGTGCATGTTTACTGTGAGACTATGAACATCCTAGTAACGTGGGTAGCTGTCTAAAACACATACAATACACAGAGCATCCCACACAATTGTGGCAACACTGTAGTGGACATTGGATAGGCAGAGGCACACAACATACATACCTTTGTCATACGCAGTACACGTTAACATGCTACACATGGCGTATTCAGACACCCACTGTAAGGTCACACTACAGTATCCCAAACCTCATCCACACAGCACACATAATATACCTGAGGGGTAGATGCCTCACATGTGGCTGTGCAACACTCTTCAACACATAACACATTCATGTTAGGCAATGCCCCCTATTGGGCACCTCACAAACCCATGTAACAACTGGCCATGAAATGGTGAATGTAGCCATGGTACTGCAGTTCAGGTACAGCATGCTATGTGTCGGTCTGGCACACATTAGTAGCCTTGAGTGACCACATGATGCTGCATGATGATGGCTCATGGTACTACACCCCATCCAGTTACAGTGGCCACAGTACTACACATAGCATGAATTGCTATGCACCTCAATGTTGTGTGTGTGCAGACATATGCACCTATACACAATATGCATAACAATCACCAATTGTAGAAAGGGACACACATATGTCTTGTAATGCTATAGAGTGTATAGGTCACATGACACACATTGTGGGTGTGTGATGTTTCATGTTGCAGTTGTGTGGTAGCATGCCATGTCATGGCTGGCACTGGCATGCCCACAATATGTCCTACACTCACCATAACCACTATACAATGGCTATGTTGAGCAATGGTATTCCATCAGGTATACATGCACCACTCATCCTGTGTGTATACATAGCATGCATGTGCTACACCTATGTCCACAATCTGCTAAAGACACAGATGCCCTAATCAGAAATGGATATCTATGTGACACACTGATACACATCCAGCCATGGTATGTATACCTGTGACTGATGGTGCACAGGACATTGCAGGGCTTCTAATACCTGCACAGCAATGTTGTGTCAATGTACACATTGCATTCCAGGGTGAGGCCATTCACTGAACAAAACACCCATGCATCAAAGCCATGTATACTGCTATTAGCAAGGGCTGTCTACACTCACACTGCATGCTGTTGAGCAACACATGTTCTGCATGCTGTCACATTTGATATAAATGTATAAATGTTTGGCTTGTGATACTGTACCCCAACATCACACACTGTTGAGTATGTTCGGGATTGCTGGTGGTGGTGGTGGTGTGTGTGTGTGTGTGTGTGTGTGTGTGTGTGTGTGTGTGTGTGTGTGTGTGTCTGCTTTAGTGAGTAGTGTATTTGTGTGCATGTGTGCATGTGTTCATGTGTTCATGTGTGTATGTGTTCATGTGTGCATGTGTGCATGTGTGCATGTGTTCATGTGTGCATGTGTGCATGTGTGCCGACATCATGTACAGGTCGTAAAGTGTGTTTCCTGTCTTCCTCTCACAGGTGCTGATTTTGGGCTGGTTCAATGCAGCAGGGAAACTGATGTCACTGAGCATGATAGTGATAATGAATATTAGGTGTGTTGAGGCACAGGCATGTTTGCCAGGGTCTATCATTGGGCCACCAATCGCCACTACACAAGTGTCCACCCCATCCATGCACACAGTCATACTGCCAATACATCCATCACTAATGCCCTTAGCAGAGGGACAGCGTACAGTCAGCATTGGCCAGGACAGTGTGGTATCCATGGCACATGCATCCCGACACAGCAGCCATACTCAGATGTCTGGAAGGGTACCACATAGGCAGATGTCCAGGGGTTCTCATCAGAGCACTGCTGCCCATCATGCCACTGTAAGATGTGCCACAGGTCTTACAACCTCATGCATGTTCCAGGCTGTCATGGAGGCACAGGCATGTATAGAACGGTACACCAGACAGGGACTGAGGGCACAGAAGGCACATAACACCGCCGTAATAGACAGTATCCATGACCTAGCTGATGCCATCCGTAATTACACTGAGGTCACCGATAGACATTGGGGAGAGACATTAGATGTCCTCCGCAATGTCATGTCCATGTGTTAGGACAGTGCGGGACGGTTAAGTCATCGACGTGGGTGTATGCCAGCAACATCAGCAGCTGGCAGTCGCCGCAGACATCCCTCAAGCATCAGCCACTCCCGTAGTGCCAGTACCAGCCCCAGCAATGTTGGGGGTGGGCTGTCCATTGAACATCCTAGAAGACCATGTGCACGTGGCTCTCGATAGTCCCAGCAGGGACCTGGGTCCAGTGTACATCCATCTACCTCTGGGGATAGTACCCAGTCTGGCTTGGCACTTGATAGTGTCAGTAGCACCCCTGCCAGGCACAGGTACCATATCTGTGGCCAGAGATAGTGATCTGTAAAGCCTCACAGGTACAGTCTGTGGCTGTCCCACAAATACCTATATGTGGCAGCCACATGGTGGAACTGTGTGCATGCACACACACACACAGACACATAATCCTGACACCTAAGGCTAACACATACACACACATTACATCAACATTGGCCCATACCAGTATTCTTGCCCCTCACACACACACACACACACACACACACACACACACACACACACACACACACACACACACACACACATACATGTCGATTGACACACCCTGTGCATATGATGAAACCTGTGCCACCTCCTGTCATCTGTAACATTGATGCAGGAACAGGCTACCATGGTGCTGATGCACAGGGTGTCTTTATAGCAGTATAGCAATGTTAGCATGCTGTCAGCAGTAGAGTGTAATGATATGCTTGAAGGTGTAGCTGAGCAGGCATAATGCATTAAAGCTATGATTGACATTGTAGTGTTGTTTTTTTGTTTACCCCCCAGGGGAGTTTTCCAATTTTGTGTATTTTGTCAAAAAAGGGGGGGCCAACTTTGGGGGGTGAAAGTTTTTTGCCCAAATTTTTTTGGGGCAGCCCCAGAAAGGGGGTGGACCCGTAAAAGTTTGTGGGGGAATTTTTTTGTTTTTGGGCCCCCGGGGTTTAAGGGGGGGGGGGAAAAAGGGGGGGGCCCCCCCAAAACCCAAACCCCCAAAAAAAAATCCTTTTCAAAATTTAAAGAAAAAGGGAAAAAAAACCCCCCCCCGGCCCTTTTTTAAAAAAAATTCCCCAAAATGGGAAAAAAAAAAACCCCCCCCTTTTTCAAACCCCCGGGGCCCCCCCCCCCTTTTTTTTAAAAAAACCAAAAAAATTTCAGGGTTTTAAAAAAAACCCCCTTTTTTTTTTTTTGGGGTTTTTAAAAACCCCCCCCCCAAAATTTATCCCCCCTTTGGGGCCCGGGGGGAGGTGACCCCCCCGGGGGGGGGCTGGGTTTTCCCAAAATACCCCCCTTTTTTTGGGGGGGGGGAAAAAAAATTTTGGGGAAAAAGGGGGGCCCCCCAAAATTTAAAAAATTCCCATAATTTTTTTTCCCCCCCCCCAAACCCCCCCCCCCAACAAAAAACCCCAAAACCCCCCCCCCTTTACCAAAACCCCGTTAAAAACCGGGGCCCTTCCCCCTTTAAAAATTTTTTGGGGGAAAAAAACCCCCGGGGGCCCTTTTTTTGGTTTTTTTTTTAAATTTTTGAGGAAGGGGAAAATTGTTAAAAAGGGAAATTTTTTTTTTTCCCCGGGTTTTTTTCCCCCCAAAAAAAAAAAAATTTTTTTCAAGTGCCCTTTTTTAAAACCCCCAAAAAAGGGGATTTGGGGGTGTGGAAAAATTTGGGGGCTTTTTAAAAGGGGGGGGTTTTTTTTTTAAAAAATTTTAAAAAGGGGGGAAAATTTTGGGGTTTTTAAAAAACCCCTTTTTTTTTTGGGGGAAACCCCAAAAAAAACACATTTTAAAAACCCCCCTTTTTAAAAATTTTTTTTTTGGGTTAAAAAATTTTAAAAAATTTTTTTTTTTTCCCCCAAAAATTAAAAATTTTTGCCCAAAAAAAACTTTTGGGGCCCCCCCTTTTTTTTTTTCCCAAAAACCCAAAAAATTGGGCCCGGCCCCCCCCAAAAAAATTTTGTTTTTTTTTAAAAAAAAACCCCCCCCAAAAATTTTTTTTTTTTTAAATTTTTTGGGGGAAAAAAAAAAAAAAAAAAAACCCTTTTAAAATTTAAAATTTTAAAAAAAAAGGGTTTACCTTTTTTTCCCCCCCCTTTTTAAAAAAAAAAGGGGGTTTTTTTTAAAAAAAAATTCCCTTTATTTTTTTCCCCTTTTAAAATTTTTTTTAAAAAAAAGAAAAAACCCCGGGAAAAAAAACCCCCCCTTAAAGGAAAATTTTTTTTCCATCCCCCCTTTAACCCCCCCCCCCCCCCAATTAAAGGGGTTGGGGAAAAAAAAGGGGGGGGGGGCGGGTTGGGTTTTAAAAAAAAGGGTTTTTTGGGGGGTTTTTAAAACCCCCTTTTTTAAAAAAAATTTTTTTTTTTTAAAAAAAAAAGGGTTTAAAAAAAGGTCCCCTTTTTTGGGGGTACTTTAATTTTCCCTTTTTTGGGGAAAAAAAAAAAGGAAAACCCCAAAATTTTTTTTCCCCCTTTTTGGGGGAAAAACCTTTTTCCCCAAAAAAATTTTTTTTTTTTGGGAATTTTTTAAAAGGGAAAAATTTTTGGGGGTTTTTTTTTTTTTTTTTCCAAATTTTTTTTTCCCGGGGCCCCCAAAAAAAGTTGGGGGTTTTTCCCCCCCCTTTAAAAAGGGGCCCCCCCAAATTTTTTTCCTTTTTTTTTTAAAGGGTTTTTTAATTTTCCCAAGGGGGGGTTTTTTTTAAAGGGTTTTTTTGGGGGGGGGGTTTTTGGGGGGGGGGGGGTTTTTTCCTTTTTTTGGTTTTGGAAAATTTTTCCCCCCCTTTTTTTTTTTGGGGGGGGTTTTTTTTTTTCCCCCCTTTTTTTTTGTTTTAATTTTTTGGGTTTTTTTTCCCGGTTTTTTAAAAACCCCCTTTTTTCCCCCCAAAAAAAATTTTTTTTAATTTAAATTAAAAGGGAAAAAACCCCCGATTTTTTTTTTGGAATTTTTGGGGGGGGTTTTTTTTTTAAAAAATTTTTTTCCCTTTGGTGTTTGGGGGTTTAAAAAAACCAAAATTTTTTTCCCCAACAAAGGGGTTTTAACTCCCTTTTCCCGGGTTAAAATTTTTTTCACAGATTCTCTTTTCCGCAGGTATATTTGTAGGATGGTGACATCATCAGACTTGACAAAGATTAGTTTAGCACTTTTAAGGTGTTTTACTATTCTCCAAAACATTTGCTTCTTCCCAAAGAGACCACACACAAACTTGACAAGTGCAGGATTCAAACCACAAACTAACTATTTTATGATACTACAGAGGCACACATTAACACCATGCTACACACATTACTGTGAGTTATTCTTTCCACAGGTTTATTTGTAGGATGGTGACATCATCAGACTATACAAAGTGTGTTACATTAGGTGACATTAGGTGGGCTACATTGAAGGAATGTCTAAACACTTTGGCCATGTCATCATCAAAGGGGAGTTTACTATCTACCTGTGTCCCCAGGGCCATAATGACTTTCTCCATACATACTGGATTACCACCTATGTGGTAATTTGTGTGCACTTTGTTGTACCCAAAGGGGATGACTATGCATTCTTTGGCATTCAGCTTGAGGGCATTGTTTTGACACCAGATATCTGTCTCTATAAGACACTTCTGGAGGATGTCTGTGTTAGCTGTACAGTCGATTATGGACCACAGTTACCATTCATCTGCAGACCTGTTCAGCCATACACCTCCCATGCTTGCCTGTACCTCTGAGCAGTATCTACTGAACAGGTGAGGTCCCAGGACCAAGACCTGTGGGATGCCATTTGTGACTGGCTTAGAGTTGGACATTGCACCAGCAACTCTGAACATGTGTGTTTGTTCTGTGAGCCACCTGGCCACTCATCCTGTGATATAGCTGTTAATGTTCCAGCTGGTATGCTTGTCCATGATGACAGAGTGAGGAATGGTGTGGAAAGTCCTTTGTGAGGTCCGGGTGGGCAGTGTGGACTACTTTCACCTCCATCTATGTCCTTGGTAACTGTTTGAAATAAGTCAACTAGGTTTAGGAGCCAGGATCTGACTTTAACAAGGCGAAGTTGTGGAGAGTTCAGTGTCTGGAGGTCTCCAATGTCTCTGTTTATGGGTTCCATGACAATTTGCTCAATAGCTCTGTAGACCAGGCTGAGTAGACATATTGGACAGTGGTGTCCATGTTCTGTTGTGGCACCCCCTTTGTGGAGCTGGATGACTGTGCATGCCATTCTTTGGGTACATAACCTGTGGTACGCTTGTGTCTGGACAGTGAATGTAGGTGAGTGTCTAGTTCCTCATGGGCCTAGTGTAAGACGAAGCCTGGGACAGCATCCAGTCACATTGATGCTGTGTTCTTAGCTTTGGTGAGGGCTGTCTTTAACTGCATGTCCATGACATTTGGGGCTCTGCATCCTTCTGTGATGGACACAGGCCCTTTTGGGGGTGATGGGGGGAGTTTACACTGAACTTGTCCACCTGGATGTGGGCAATGAAAGTTGGTTTGGTGTATTTCTTTCCTTTTTTCAGTAGCTGACAGCATATTTGGAAGTTGACACCTACATGTCTGGTATAGCTACTGAAGGCTTTGTGGTTGTTATTCTTACATTCCTTGGCTATTTGTCTTTAGAAACTGTCCTTGGATTATTTTATGAGCGATCATTGTTTCTTCCTGATAATGATCAGTGATGCCTTTCTTTTAGTGAAGTTGGCTCTATCATGTGTCCATTTTCTCCTTCCATTGTCTAGCTTATTTATGGGCAACAACCACCTGATTGTTGTCCTATTTTTGGAGGAGTGCATCTTGGTTTTATTTGTGATGTCTCATTCCATGCATCCCTGTAGATGCTCATAGGATGCACTTGTAAATGATTCTGCAGATTGTATACCATTATCCTATAGCAAGAGGGCTCTGGAACGCTCCACTTTGGTCTTGAGAAGTGTGCAGTTTGCTTTTGCAAATGTCTTCACAGTGGTTTCATTGACTGGGTGGGGGGGCCAGATGTGGATGTCCAGTGTGATTACTTCATAATCTGATATTACCAGTGAGGGGTTTATCTCTGTAGTGGAACACTGATACCCCATGTTGGTGATGATCATGTCCAGTATGTTGTCACCACTAGTGGGCGTGGTGACCAGCTGTTCCAGAGTGTTAGGGTTTTTAAACTCTAGGAAACACTGGGCGAACGATGTTGTACACGAGTAATTCCACCACTCACTGTTTGGGTAGTTGTAATCTCCTCATATACTGGTGTTTGATAGGACCTTTATACTTTCCACTGTCCTCCGGAATACTGAGTGAGGTTCCTGAGACAAGGCACGTGATCTGTAGCAGGCTACAATCTGATGGGCAGCTTTGGCCAATGTTAGATGTGCTTGCATGGTCTCCAAGGCCTCATGCTGTGCCACTAACCTGAAGGTGTGGGTATCCATAAGGTAAATGGGCACACCCCTTCCTTTTGTATTTCACTCGTGGTTTTGGGTCCAAAGGTCAGAGGGATTGTGAGTGTTTTACGTGGGGCATATCCAACAGCTCTGTGTTTGACATAGCTTTGTATGTTAGGCAGTGAACACCTCTGAGTAGGCGATATGCAAGGGAGTACGGATGGAGCATTTTGAGATGGTCTGTGTATGGCATGTATTTCAGGCTGCTAATGCTCTTTGTGTGGTATTGCTGCTGGCTTTCCAGTTGTTGTAGTTGTCTTGTGAGGTACATAGCAACAGTGGCGTTGTACTCTATTATAGTTCTAGTGAGTGATGAGTAGAGGGGAACATTGTCCTCTTCTATTCTGCATGAGACACATTTTGTGATGAAGTGTGCCACATACGAGGGTTTCCTGACTACTGTGGGAATGTGATTATCACAGTTGTATCCACTGTCCACCTGTGACCCAGGGTCTCTTGTCACACTTTCAGTGTAAAATATACTACCACCTCTGTTGTAGTTCTTGGATACAGAGTTTATAACAAAGGGGATGACAATGCACCTTTTGGCATTGAGCTAGAGCCCATGGCTTTGACAACAGCCATCTGTCTCAGTGAGGCCCTTTTGTATGATGTCCACATCTTTTGTGTTTACAATTATGGCTCCTGGTTTGCAGTCCTCTGGAAACTTCAGCAGCCACAGACCTGCCATGTTAATGTTTACTTCAGGGAAGTAGATACTACACAGCCTGGGAAGTTATCTGGTCCCATGGCTGCTGTGATACTGGCTTTGGAGAGTGTTTATTACCTGTGCGGCCGTGATGACAGCAACTTTGCAGTCTTCCATTATAGAGATGTGCTCTTTCATGGGTGAGAGGGGGGTAAAGTTAACAGTGATCCTATCTGCCAGGATGTTGGCAATATCAGTTGGCTCTGTACAGTTACTGCCATTGAGCTGTAACTCAGAACAGATCTGAGTGTAACCATGACATGAACCTGTCTGTTGGGCAGACATCTCCTGAGTAGACAGTATGCAACAGAGTACAGATTGGTTACATTTAGTCTTGTTGCATGGGGCGACTATTTGAGGCCAGTAATCCTCTTGTTAAGGTACTTCATTGGTCTTTCTAGCTGCTGAACGTGCCTAGTCGGATTCATCACATGTGTGTTGTGGTACTCTCTGACAGGTCTGATGTCTGCTGAGTAGTGGGAGCCTTCTTTGACCTACATGCACAGATCTTGGCAGTTTGTGTGAACACATAGCATGATTTTCCAACCACTTTGTGAATGTGTTTCTGGAAGTAGAGATGACTATCCACATTTGTCCATAGATCCCTTATTATCACATCCGCATTTAGCCTAAGTATGTGAGCATGCCCAGTATGACGTTTCAGTATGTTGCCTGACATTTGCTTCATTTCTTTAAGTGTGTGAGCATGCCCAGTATGACCTTTCAGTGTGATGCTGAATGGAATCCACTACATTTGTTGGAGTGTGTGAGCACACCCAGTATAGACATTTACACTATATCTGTATGGAAAATCAAGTTGTATTTTTACAGCAGGGCTCACCTTTGTGTCATAGATCAACAGGGATCATGCTGTGCCTGCAGGGCTTCCATGCAACACTTTGCATAGACTTATCAACATTTCTACATACAGGGGGGGCAGCTATTCTTTGTACATTTCTACCTGGGGGTACACCTGATTGTTACTGTGGGTGTACATAGGATGCGGGTTTCACCTGACACTTATACACATTTGCGTTGCCTGCACTGCTATGTACAGGACACCATTTCAGTCTGTACTATTGTCTATCATAGTAGCTTGAGGCATACTACTGTACTACAGATGTTAGCGTCCAATGTCACGTATATTACACTGCAACTTCATAGCCTACACAACCCACATCACACCGCCTAGCCTGATGTTCTCTGTCTGCATAGGCGTGTGGGGGAGGTTACCCATTTGCCTCTTTAGGGGCATGATACTGCATTTCTTTGTGTTTGCATTAGTGTACAATTGTCCTGCTGTGTCGTGCCACTGCAGTGCTATCATGGCTTAGTGGTTCACTACTGTAACTATAGTGCACAGTATCCTGGGTTCGAGCCCTATTGTTGCTTTTTATTTTCATGCTGGGCAGACCAGACTGCTTAAGGAACAGTAAAGCAGATATGAGCATGTTTAACTGACTTTGCTCAACTTTGCCTAACCTTGCCCAACATTGTTCAACGTTGCCCAATGTTGCTCTAGTTGGCACGAGCAATTTTGTTTACATATACTAGATATTGGTAAAAGCTGCTTAGCACTGTTTTATATTGCTTAAAACATGGCAATCATGCCTCAGGTGGTGCTGCAGGGCTGCCTATGTCCGATGCAAATACTACACTCCCTATACATATTTGGAAACAGGTAATGCCAAGTTAGGTATCCCTATTATTTTATGTGGGACTCAGAGGGAGGTATCATTTCCAGGGTTCCTACTGAGCCAGTGTATGTGCTATGCGTTGCCTCTTTGTCAAGGCCAGGGCATACTGGGCACGCCTCCTTCTGCCTACTGGGGCAGGCTCAGGTTGTTCCTCCTCCGAGTCACGCTGTGCCTGTGCAGGCCTTGGGAATGGTGGGGGGCTGTTTGACCCTGCCCTATTCTGTTCCTGCTGCAGCTGTTTTCGCAGGATCATATTGTGTAGCATGGCACATACCATGACAATTTGGGTACATGTAGTTGGTGAGTACTGCAAGGCTCCACCAGATGTGTCCAGGCAATGGAACCGTGACTTGAGCATCCCAAACACACGCTCAATTACATTTCGTGTTTGTGCATGTGCCTCATTGTGTAGTTTTTGTTCAGGTGTGTGTGCATTTCTGATGGGTGTCATCAGTCATGGCTTCAGTGCGTATCCAGCATCCCCCACTAGGTGACCGTCAGGGATGTCCCCATTAGCAAATGTCTGGTACAGCTGCGACAGATGCCAGATATGGGAATCGTGGTAGCTTCCAGGGCAGCCAGCACACACATTCAGTATTATGCCTTGGGCATCACACATGACCTGGCAGTTGATGGAGTGGAAGCCCTTGCGGTTGATGTAGGCCCTACCCCGCTCACCGGCTGGTGCTTTGATGTGTATGTGTGTGCAGTCAATTGCACCCACCAGCTCAGGGTATTCCGCTATTTGATGGAAGAGACGCATGTTGCTGGCCAATACCTCAGGGAATTGGGGAAATATACATGATCACTGACATGTGCTGACATGGCATTCAGGAATTGGTGCAGTACCCTGGATGCTGATGCCTGTGAAATCCCCACCATATCACCAGTTGGTCTTTGGAAGGTACCTGTTGCTAGTATTCTTAGGCCAACACATACCTTGGTTTCCACTGGGATGGGTTCCCCTCTGTTGGTTCTGTGTGTGAGGCATGGCCTGCATTTGCTGCAGGAGCTCTCTGTCCACTCTATAGCGCTCCACTATCTCCAGCTCATATAGCCCCTGGTAGGTTACCCTGGGTCTGTACACTCTTCTCCGTCTCCTCACTGTGGGTTGCTCAGCAGCATTCGCAATGGCACCACCCTCAGCATCTTGCACATGTTGCCTTATAATAGCAATGGCAGCCCCTAACATTTTTTTGTCTCAGTTAAGCTTTTTAAGTTTTCACTTTTCTTTGTAGACTGCAGTGTTGCAGTGTTTCTGAGAAAAATATGGGGGAATGTTGTTTGCAGAGTTTTAAGTGCTGGGCTGGGCTAACGTACTGCCTGTGTAATTGGCTGATTCTGATTGATTTCACCTGGCAGCTCTGCTAGTTCTCCTTGGTTAACTTCTTACTACTTCCTTTCCTTCCTTTTCCCCATTTCTGTTTCCACAGGGGGAAGCGCCACGCAACCAAGTGCAAACACGCACACACGAGCGCACACATGCACACACAGGCTTACACAGGCTTACACGGGCTTAGGCGGGTGCACATTCATGCATACAGGCTTAGACAGCCTTACACAGGCTTACACGGGTGCACACACGCGCACACAGGCTTAGACGGGTTTACTGGTGCTCACAAGCATGCACACAGTGTAAGCAGCTTTGTAAGAAACTTCAGTGATAGCCATGGCGTACACCTTCGGTTTCTGGGTTTCAGTTTAGACAATTGTAGACAGGCCTCTTCCAGTCCTGAGTAACTCACAGCAACACATGCCACTCTGCTCCAATAAGCTTACAGTCTTTTTAATACATACCCCCTCATGATGTCACCTATCTTCTACTCTGTTACTCCCCTAATCCTACTCTTACACTCTAGGGACATGGTTCCCATGGCAGGGAAATTTGGATTCACTATCCTTATACTCATTTGCATAGGATTGCCTACTAATGCTTGGTTACATCTCTCAGACTGAGCTTCCCCCCTTAGCAACCACTGCTCAGTAGCCATGTTGTCTTCAGCCTGCCATTTACCTGCATGGCAGATGTATATTGTGTATAAAATATCTATTTGTGGCTTTTATTTTTTGTTTTTTGGGTTTTTAGAGCACCGCACATTTGCGCTGCACTACGCTTAAACATTGGAGATCGAGAAAAAAAAATTAATTTTTTTATTATTTTGTAACGGATAAAAATGTCAATGGCCATATATTTGACCATTGACATGCTTCCTCAACTGGATGCATCCTTTATTTGGAGCTGTCATAGCTCAGTTTTGCTATTTGCAGAACGGTACTCAGTTGCCAACCGAGTACATTTCTGCAAATAACACTACTCTTATTCGGAGAGGTTAGTGTTTCCTGGATCGCAAATGTACCTCATTTGCATAGCTTTCAGCAGCAAATGAGGTAATTTGCATAAACTAACACTGTCCATGCAAGAGTCGTTTTAGGAGCTCTCTAGCACACCCCTGCCGGCTGTTCCTGGATCGCTCGGCAGACATGTTGGCTGGCTGGAGTCTTACTCTACTCTTAGACTCCATGCAAGCCTTCATGAATCCGGCCTAATATTTCACTTCAAATGAGATTTTTAGATATTAAAGTATAAAGAAGTGCATTTCTTTTTCTTGAAAAAGGGATTTTTGTACTCCATTTTGGGATCTCCCTTTGTGGGGTCAGGACCCTTCCTTCCCTCACACTTGACTACATTATCTATGTGACATAATACTTTACCAAACACCATAACTGCTGCTGCATATAGGGGTGCCATGACAGAAAATGAAGAGCAGTTTCTGGTGAGTCTGACATTCAGTTTCCTTCACTTCCTTGCTTGTATGGGCCCTATTGCAGCCTGTATTCTGTTGGATTAATATATTCATATCTACTCCCCTTTCTACTGAGGGGATAGCATTGACATTTTGCTCAAATTCTAATTGAAAAAAATACTATTTATTCCTTAATAATAACTTGGAGTTGTTCTGTGCCATAATATCATTCCCTCTAGCAGCCAATAGCTTCCATGATTCAACTCTTTATTTTCCAACTTTTTGGGAAGTGTATAACCATTCATAAGATAATTATTACACAACACACTCTTTTAAAACTTGATGTACTTATAAGGAGCATGATTGAGTAACCACAGCTAAAATTATTACAGTTACTAGAGTTACTCTGTCAAGACCATTTGCTCTGTAATTTTCTTTTCATTGTGGGGGAAAAATATACAACAGAATTATCATTAATTGCCTCGTATACAGACAACCCTCTCCTCCTACCACCCAACACTACAACCTGTGAGAGATGCATTTATATAGCCAAACTGGAAGCAAAGCTCTCTTCACCCAAGACTGGACTAGACAGTCAAGAGGAGAAGGTAAACACTTGCACCACACCACATTCAGCACATAGTCCCTCAAAATCTACACCACCAAAACACACACATAGAAACACAAAACACACACCTACATTCTCAGAGGCTCTCAGTAAAAACCTGCCCAAGCAACAGGGACCACCAAAGCAGAAACACAAGCAACCTCCACCCCCCAATACAACCCAAATGACACATAGCCCACAAACTCAGTGTGCCACTCAACCACAGCCCATAAGCCATAACAACATACCCAACACTCTAGTCATAGGTGACTCTATAGTCAGGCACACTGATGTTCCACTCACCAGGCTAAACAAGGAGAAAGTTACTGTCAGCTGTCTGTCGAGTGCCAGGATCCGCCGCATAATGCATGCACTCACGTCACTCCACAACAAGTACAAATATGACTCTGTCATTGTCCATGTTGGTGTGAATGACCTGAGATGTACCTCCTTGGTCTACATGAAAATGGACATGGAGGAGCTGTCTGATCTTGTAGCCCAGGCAGGTATGACCCTAGCCCTGAATAGCATCCTGCCATCACCCAGAATGACACCACAGTACAAGGACAAAATGATTGACTTCAACAATTGTCTAATCTTCTGGTGTCATTCTAAGGGGATCCAGTATCTGTCTGTCTGGGATGACATGACCGACAAGGCACAATGCTTTGCCAGAGATGGTCTGCACCTGTCGCCCATGGGAGTCCGGATAATGGCTAAGACTCTAGCTACCTCCATAGTGCCTTTTTTAGGCAAGGTTCAAATGACAAATTCACCACCCTAACAGGCACAGGCAAGAAGAATCTGAGGGTATTGATACTCAATGCTAGAAGTCTAAACCTCAAAATGCACTCTCTCGAGGCACTCCTTAAAATGGAGAACATCGACATCTGTGCAGTGACAGAGACCTGGTTCAAGGCTCCAGACAGTACCCCTGCATTACCAGGCTATAATTCATACCACACCTTTTGGTCACCTAACCTGGACCGAAACACTAAAGGCGGAGGCATGTCCATATTCATTAAGGATATCCACACCTCCAGGCTAGTTGCTCAGCGTAATACATCCGAGATTATCCAAGTGCAACTAATTCTGGGCAAGACCACAATCCAAATTGTAGCTTGCTACACATCCCCCACCATGTCCCAGGATTCCCACTCCTCATTTCTTAATACACTGGAAAATATTAGGGTACAACCTAACACCCTAATAATGGGTGATTTCAACTACCCTACCATTAACTGGGAAAACTGCTCATGTACCAACTCTTGTGCTCAACGTTTTCTGGAATTCATAAATTCCAATGCCATGGATCAACTTATCCACACCCCCACCAGGGGCAGCAATATCCTAGATCTGGTTATTACCAACATGGGCAACCGGTGCTCCACACCAGAGGTCAATTTCTCATTTGTCAGATCTGACCATAAGCTAATCACCCTAGACATCCACATCCCTCCCCCACCCCCCATTAGGGAAATAACAGTAAAAAATGTCTCCAAAGCCAACTTCACGCTTCTTAAGATGGAAGTGGCAAACTTCACGACACCCATGCTGACGGACAATAGAGGTACGACTGCTGAATCCTACACAAATGCACTTTATAAGCACTTACACGAGTGCATGGATCATGCAATCCCTAACAGAACCAAGATGCTATCCTCCAAAAAAAAGGAAGCCAATCTGGTGGTCCCCTGCCATAAACAAACTCTACAACAGAAGAAAGAAACTGTTGCAAAAAAGAGTAAAATCCCATGATTGGAGAAACTCCCTGGTCAGCTTCAGTAAGAAGCTGAGATCCCTCATAAAATCCTCCAAAGCTAGTTATGAAAACAAAATTGCCACTGACTCTAAAGACAACCACAAAGCATTCTATAGCTATGTCAAGAATCTCAATGGCAACACTCAGATCTGCTCTGAGTTACAGCACAATGGCACTAAATATACAGAACCAATGGATATTGCCAACATCCTGGCAGATAGGTTCAGTGCTAACTTTACCCCTCTGTCATCCCCTAAAGGGCCCATCTCTATACCAGAAGAATGCAAAGTTCCTGTAATCACAGCTGCACAGGTAAAAAACACGCTATCCAAAGCCAAAAACACAGCATCCACACCCTCACTCCCCATTGGCCCTTGTTTTCAATTATAAAGGAATTCCCAATATTATTCTAGCATGTCCAAAGGTCAGTTGTCAATCTCCACTCCGGTCCAGCTGGTGAATATGGGAATCTTGAGGCAATGTTACAACTGCCTCATGTACACAGACAACCCTCTCCTCCTCCCAACAAATTCCAACACATGTGAGAGATGCAACCATATAGCCAAACTGGAGGCTAAGCTCTCTCAACTCGATACTTGCATAACCAGTCAGGAGGAGAAGGAAACCACACTCACTACAATTCCAGTCTCACATAGACCTACCACGACAGCAAACCAAACACATAATCACACAAAAACATACTTGGAGGCTCTAAATAAAGATCTGCCTAAGCAGCAGAGACCTCCAAAGCAGACACCCAAGCAACCGCTACCCCAAAACAAAACACGTGCAACACATATCTCACAAAGCCAGTGTGCTGAACAGTCACTGCCCTTAAGGCTAAACAACACACCTGATACACTTGTAATATGTGACTCCATCGTCAGGCACACTGACGTCCCGCTCACCAGGCTGAACAAGGAGAGGGTCATGGTGAGCAGCCTGTTGGGCACTAGGATCTGCCAAATAACTCAAGCACTCAGGTCACTCCAAGGCAAGTACAAATATGACTCAGTCATTGTCCATGCTGGTGGGAATGACCTGAGATGTACCTCCCTGGACTACATGAAAAGAGACATACAGGAGCTCTCTGTGCATGTAGCCCAGGCCGGTATGACCCTGACCTTGAGTAGCATCTTACCCTCACCAAGAATGATGCCACAATATGAAGACAAGATGATCATTTTTAACAATTGGCTTAAGTACTGGTGTCATTCAAAGGGGATTCAATGTCTGTCAGCCTGGGATGATATGCTCGACAAGCCACGATGCTTCGCTAGGGATGGCTTGCACTGTCACCCCTGGGCTTTTGGATATTGGCAAAGGCTCTTGTTACTGCCATAGTGCCTTTTTTTAGGCAAGGCTCAAAAGACAAACCCACCTCCATAGGTATCACAAGGGATAAGAAACTAAGAGTAATGCTACTCAACGCCAGAAGTCTAAACCTCAAGATGCACACACTCGAAACTCTCCTTAGCATGGAGAACATTGATATCTGTGCAGTAACAGAAACTTGGTTCAGGGCTCCCGAGAGCACCCCAGCACTACCAGGTTATACCTCATACCATGCTTTTCAGCCCCAAAACCTGGACCGAACCACAAAAGGAGGGGGAGTATCGATATTCATCAAAGATACCCACACCTCCAGGTTGGTGGCAAAGCACAAAGCATCTGAGACTATCCATGTGCAACTAACAGTGGGTAAAACTGCCTTCCAGTTTATAGCCTGCTACAGACCACCCTCCCAAACCCAGGAACCCTACTCGGCCTTCCTGAGAACACTGGAAAATATGAAGGTCTCTCCAAACACCATTATATTGGGTGACTTCAACTACCCAATAGACTGGGAGCATTACTCTAGCTCCAACACCCTAGCCCAAAGGTTCCTAGAATTCATAAACTCAAATTCTATGGAACAACTTGTTACCACTCCCATAAGAGGGGAAAACATACTGGACCTGATCATCACCAACATGGGGACACTATGCTCCAGACCAGAAGTGTATCTGTCACTGGTAAGATCAGACCATAAACTGATCTCACTGGATATTCACATCCCGACCCCACCCCCTGCCCAGAAAACCACATTGAAAAACTTCTCTAAAGCAAATTTCACACTGCTCAAAACCGAGGTGGAATCCTTCAAAGCCCCCGGGCCTGTGGAAAATACGGCCCAGACCGCAGAATCCTTTATAAATGCATTCTATGAACACCTTCAGGAATGCATGGATCATGCAATCCCAAATAAAACCAAGACCCAATCCTCCAAGGCAGACGTCCTGTCTGGTGGACCCCAGCCATAAACAAACTATACAATAGAAGGAGGAAGCTACTACATGATAGAGCAAAATCCCAAAAAGGGAAGGCATCTCTGATCAGTATTAGCAAAAACTAAGGGCACTCATAAAATTGTCTAAGGCCAGCTTCGAGAGAAAAATTGCACAGGACACTAAGGATAATCACAAGGCTTTCTTTAGTTATGTTAGGAACCTGGGTGGGAATTCCCAGATATGCTCAGAATTAGTCCAAAATGACAAAAAAATACACCAAACCCACAGACATTGCCAACATCCTAGCTGACAGGTTCAGCGCAAACTCCCCCCCCCCACCAAAAGGGCAAATATCTATCCCAGCAGAGTGCTGCCCCCCTGACATCTCAGATGCTCAGGTAAGAGCCGCCCTCTCCAAAGCAAAAAACACAGCATCAGTGGGACCAGACGGTGTCCCAGGTTGTGTCCTACATGAACTCCAAGAAGAGCTAAACCCAAACATAAAACTACTGTTCAATCTCAGCCTTACTACAGGATATGTACCCAAAGAGTGGCGTACGGCAACAGTGGTCCCTCTCCACAAAGGTGGTGCCTCAATGGACCCTGGAAACTATCACCCCATAAGCTTGACTAGCTTGGTCTGCAAAGCTATGGAAAGGATCATCATGGACCTCATAAATAAAGATATTGGGGACCTACAGACACTGGATCCTACCCAGTTCGGTTTTGTTAAGGGCAGATCCTGCCTCTTAAACTTGGTCGACTTCTTTGAAACAGTCACCAAGGCCATTGACGAAGGGAAGGTGGTCCACACAGCCTACCTGGACCTCGCAAAAGCCTTTGATACAGTACCCCACTCGGGCATTATAGATAAGCTCACCAGCTTAAATATAAACCCCTATGTCATTAGATGTGTTGCAAACTGGCTCAAGGACAGAACCCACATGGTTAGAATTGATGGAGCCATGTCAGACTCCAAACCAGTTACAAGTGGCATCCCACAAGGCTTAGTCCTGGGACCTCTCTTGTTCGATATATATTTCTCGGAGGTACAGGCCAACACAGAAGGACTGTGGCTGACCAAGTTCGCAGATGACTGCAAACTGGGCGCCATAATCGACTCTCCAGCCGACACAAGCATCCTCCAAAAGAGCCTCATAGAAACAGACAACTGGTGCCAGAGCCATGGCCTCAAGCTAAACACCAAAAAGTGTATAGTCATCCCCTTTGGCAAAAACAAAGTGCCCACAAATTACCACATAGGTGGTAATCCATTAAGTACAGAAGAAGTAATTAGGGACCTGGGGACCCAAGTTGATAGCAATCTCTCATTTAACAACCACATGGCCAAAGTGGTTAGAAAAACATTTTATATAGCCCACCTAATCATGAAGGGATTCACATCTAGATTAGGGGAGGTCATCGTGCCTCTTTACTCATCCCTCATCAGGCCCATAATCGAGTACAATGCCCCTTTTGGGATGTACCTTACCAAACACCTGCAGCAACTGGAAAGACCCCAAAAGTACCTCACCAAGAGGATCAAAGGGCTCAAACAGATGCCATATGCTAGAAAAAACAAAAAGCAAGCAACGTAATCCTCCTCTATGTTACCACTCCTAAAGTTGAGTGGAAAGAATACCAGGCAGCAAACTGGAACAAAGTAAAAATCCAAAAGTGATCCAAAAGAGTTTATTTCTACAGTTGGTTTTGTTATTTCTAAAAGATGCCATATGCTGCCCGGTTAAAAAACTCCAGCTCTACTCAGTGGCATACCGCCTGCTCAGGGGCGACCTGTGCCTGACATATAAAGCCATGTCCAACCCGGAATTAAGGGACATGCTGCACCTCATAAAATCCAAATCCCATCGAGCTACATGCTCGAGAGACTTGAACCTCAGCACTGAAATAAATAGGACATGCTGGCGGGACAGATTCATAACCCAGAGGCTCCCTTCACTCTGGAATAAAATCCCAGTCCAGGTTAGTCAGAGTCCCTCATTGACTCTCTTCAAGAGGAATCTTGATGAGTGGATGGGAGATCGTAGGTTTATCCCGGGTATCACTTCTGTGTCACTGTTAGACAGAGGCACAGTATACTAACCTCGAAAAATGGCATAGCAAAATTAATTTAAAATGGGTGGTGAAAGACAAACATACTCTGGCTAGGCTTATAAATGCCCTAGGGGAGATAGCTTAGTATGAACCTATGAACCTATGAATCCATGGGACCTGATGACATCCCAGGCTGTGTTCTACATGAACTACAGAATGAATTGGCACCCCACCTAAGTACCATGTTCAATCATAGCCTCACCTCAGGCTATGTGCCCACTGAATGGCGCACAGCGACA